>NC_056741.1:414222531-414442531 GCF_019279795.1 Protopterus annectens
TGGAGTTAGTATATATAGTTAGGGTGTGTGGGGGGCATAGCCCCCTATATTAGGGGTGTAGGGGGCATAGCCCCCGCATGTAGTCTGGTTTTATATGGTCCAGTTTACAATTTAATATGTTGAAATTCAGTATTATGGGTTTCAGTCAAGTGACTTTTCAGTCTTCTGAAATTTCAGTCTTATGGTTTCAGTCAAATAAGGTTTGTATGATATGATAGGGATCCATATACACACACACACACACACACACACACACACACACACACACACACACACACACACACACACACACGCATGCACATTCATATATTTATAGATAACATATAGACATGTATACATACATAAATACACGCTGCAGTGAAAATAATAAAGTGATATACATCATCGTCGTTTGGGAGAACAAATAAAAGTTGTGGAACTAAAGGGAAACAAAGAGAAATGAGCAGATGTGTGTCAACTATAACAGGCCATGAGAAATGATGCTCACAATTTAATTACAATTCTTGTCACTATAGATTAATTACAACATAAACAACTTTCATGTTATCTTCTGTTGTGAGTTTATTAGTGTTCAATTTCACTGGAGGAAACAAGTCTTTCATACAAAGACTGTTCATTCATCTTAGTAAAATAAGGGAAATAGTAGAGTATGTGTCTGGCAAACATGTACAACAGTCAAGTTGCTAGAACTGCAGCCCAAGGGTCTTGATATTAAGGACCACTATCAGCAACAGTGACTGACAGTAGATGCTGCTGCTCGAGGAGAAATAAAAAAAAAATATGTGTTGCAAACAATGGAAACAGATTCCAACAGACCAAGCTCAGCTTCTCAGTGTGTGTCTGGTATTGCCTGCACCAAAATCCCAGTGGCACAGTGGCCAGAGGCTATTCCTCAACTGGTAGCCAATGTGACATTTCCCTCAAGTCCTGAACATATGAAGGAATCTACTCTGGAGGCTATTGGATACATTTGCCAGGAGATAGTGAGTACATGCACATTACATGGAAAATGTGTTGTATGGGGCTAAGTTGTTTACAGGGGTGCTCACCCATCTTAAGGGTAAGATGTTTATGCTGCATTGTGTTAAATAACTGAAAAATACAAGAGTTTTGCATTGCTCTTTGAAATTAATTTAACACTATTTCTTACTAAGTGGTAAGATGCGAGCTTTTACAGTAGTGGTGTACATACTAGACTACCATCAGCCATTTTAATGCAAGTACAATGCAGGTATGCAAGAAAAAGACAAGTCACTCAGTCATATTGCAATTAATCCTAACAAGGTATTTTAGTCTTAGTACTGTATTAGCTTGCAAAATTGGTGATGGAACCTTGGAATTCTCATTTGGCAGTGTGCTGCTGTTTACGATAGACTGTTGCAGTTTACACTGCTAATCATGATTTACTAGATATTAGTTTTCACATGTAATTTTACTCTTGCAGAAATTAGAGTGAAGACTTAATGACAACAGCGGAAATAAAAAGTCCTTCCCTGGTGAGTGTCGAACACTAAACTGGAAAGTGGCACTCTAAAGACAAGTGAGTAAGAGGTATTACATTTTAATCAAGTGCTGACAGGACTTCTGAACTTGGTGCCACCTTTGAAGAATTTTCCATTTCAGGGAGTGACACTTTCAGAAGCACATCAGGAGCAGTAAACTACAGAAGTCTTTGGAAATAAAGTTAGAAATAGACAAAAGGAAGCATAACAGCTAAGAGCTTACTCTATATGGAGGAAACTGTTGAAGCAAATAGTAACACTACAAACCCCAAATGTATTGGGTTACTCTAAAGTATTGGAACACTTAATGGCATGCAAGTTCTGATAGCCTGGATCAGAGTAATGATTCATTGTTCCACTTCCTAACAGCAAGATCCCTTCAAAACTTCCACAGTCACTTGTGGAAAGTCAAATCTTTAAGTATGGCATCTAAATGTCAGTGAAGTAATGGGGAATAGTGTTAGTACTAAAATGATTCATAGTTCATAGCTTCAAGTTTGAATGAAAAACATTTTGCAAAAGAGCTTTTACAAAATGAAGACTGTTACATATTTTGCTGAGAATGGAAGCTGCATTCAGTTACTTTGGCCACTGCATAGATGTTTGGACAACACCCTTGTAGCTAAACATTTTTAAGATGTTTTGGTCCATGTACCTTCACATTTTGCAATTAAAACAGCCAGTGACAGTTACCCCTTCAGATACTTTTTGTTTGTAACAAAATCTGACTTGGTACATTCTGACTTACTGTAACTTGGTCAGTTGTTATACCATGTTGTAATGCAGTTTTAAGCACATGACACTGACCGTCATATGAGGTAACTGAAGTGTGTGCAAAGTATGGTGGATGGACTGTATCCAAATCTAAATATAGATGGAGTTGTTTAGTTTGTCCTGACTCAAAGTGGATGTTTATGCACAAAGGAGGCCATTGTAATGGAAACATTTTCTTCACTGAAAAGTTGCTGATTTGTTTCCATTTCTAGGTAATTAGAAATGAAATGGAACCAAGTGGTAGTCGCTGGGTGATATTCACATTACTCGATCTAGAGTGTATACAGAAGTTTTAAACTGGCTGTCATAAGGTTACATGTGGATACTGGAGATCAGAACATTTTGCAAATGAAAAATGCTTCTATTATAAATAAAAAGGTTGTGCAGTGTCCAGTATGTGGACACATTAATGACTAAAGGTAGGCTAATGGCTGGGTGCCTTATATAATCCATGTGTAGCATTAATGCAAAAGCACATCTGACAATCAGATAAAACATTTCCTGACTCAACCCCTTGTGTAGTTTAATCTAGGAAGATCATCTACTGATGAGGATAAACCTTTTCATTGAAACACAGATGTTACACCACACTTATTGAACAATGTGGTTTGCATCTTCTAAACAGGCATTAAGATTATGTTGCACTTTATTACCAGGGCAGTGATTTGTCAACTTCTCATACATGCTGCTTTTGATCAATCATGACCTCTGACCAATGTCTGTTTGGAGTTTGCATGTTCTCTATGTGTCTCTGTGGAGTTCTTCCCACTTCCAAAAAATATGCTGTGTTTCCATTTCAAACTCACCAATGAATGGAGCAGTGCAGCACATACTCTATATGGTGTCCTACAGAAGGAGGGGTTGTATAGACCAACTGTTTGGGCATCTACTCTGGTGCACACTATCCTCAAGATAGGAGAACATGGATCACAAACTGCACATCCATTGCAGGGCTAGCCACTCAACAGTGTAAAATATGGTGCTAGGTGATTCTGTCATGCTAACTAATGTCACCAAATGGCCATGGGTATTTGCCGGTAACATAGCTCTCAACTTCTTAGCACAAAATTTAATCCTCACTGATTTGCCACAAAAATCCAGAAAATCACAAATTTTATGAGGAACAGACCAAAAATATGATGCAAAAATGTGGACATTTTGTGAAAATCTGTGCAATTGAGAGGTATGCCCAGTAATAAGTGGGTTGAGGATCTGGCCTACTCCGAACTACGCCAGGGACCCATGCTAACAGTAGGAGGGGTGAATGTGCCCCAATTGGCCAGTGTGTGCCTACCATAAAGCCTAGCAGCCCTGGGTCAATAAGCCACTGGGCAGCCTGTGTCCGGTTGCCCAGCCTGGGTTACCTGGGATAGCTCTGTTGAGTGAAAGCTGGGCATAAAACCAATCAAACTGCCAAACATAAACTAAGAATTGCTATACTCAGTGTATGTTTACTGCCCGAATGCAGCATGCAAGTGGATGACATGATGGTATGGAGGAAGTGGACATCCTATGTATCCAAGAGAATAAGATGGAAAGGCAGTGCAGCAAAGACACTTGGCTTAGGATCCAGACTCTAGGAGGAGGACAGGCTAGAAGTGGTGTGTGAATTGTGAATTGTGGTGAGAGAGAAGTTTCAGAAGGCCGTGACGGATATCATCAGAATTAATGACAAACTCGTGGCAATCAGTCTCCAGTATAATGATAGGGCAGTATTCATAATCTCAGCCTATGCCACACAGCAGGGTTGTGATAGTGAGGAAAAGAGTGTATTCATACAGCAGTTGCAGGACCTACTAGATAAAGCAGGACAACATGAACTGGTGCTGATAATGGGTGACTTGAATGCACGTCGGGACAGTCCGAACAGGATATGAGAGTAGCCTAAGTCCACATGGGTAGGGCAAAAATGAATAAAGAAGGAAAGGCCATTCTATACTTCTGTCTGGCAAATGGCTTGCTAGTAACCAACATATGGTTCAGAAAGAGAGACAGTCGCAAGATAACATACAAGAGTGTCCAACCTGCAACTCAGGAAGACTTTCCCTACTAAGGAAAGGACATTGGGGTAAAATCAGTGATTGCAAAGTCATCCCCAGAGAAACAGTCAGACCACAGCATAAACCACTTGTTGCCACTATTAGCTGCAAGCAGTGGTTAGAGAAAGCTATAAGGGCAACAGACCAGGTTGAAGACCTTGAAGTTGACTGGAGAGGAATCACAACAGTTCAAGGAATTACTCAGGACTCTAGCATCCCAAAGAACAGGAGGAAATAGGTGGAGTTGAAGAAGAATGGCAGTGCCTCAAAACAGCATGTCTGAGGACTACAGAACAGATATGTGGCCGAACCAGGTATGGAAATAAGGTGCATAAGAAAAGTTGGTGGGGGAATGCAGAAGTCCAGGAAGTCATCACAAGATAAAAAAGGAAATAGGAAAGACAGACAAGGCCTGCTTGGAAGGAAGATTGGTTGACCAACAAAGAAACTAAGAATGGCATTGTAATAGCAAAGAACAGGACATTGGAGGCACTCAACCAACTTCTGGAAAGTGACTCAGTAGGTGGCACAAAGAAGCTATATCAGGTTGCAAGGAAAAGACAGAAAGATAAAGAAGATAGTCAGACACCCTACATAAGGGATGCCAGCAACAACCTTCTCACCAGTCTACAGGACATCAAAGGCAGATGGGAGAAGTACTTCCAGCGGCTTCTGAATGAGGAAAACCCCACAGAAGCTGCACTGCCCCAGACACAGCCTACAATGAGAGAAGAAGAGGAGCCCACCCTAGAAGAATTAAGAATAGCACTAAGGAAAATGAAGTCAGGGAAAACATTAGGTTCAGATGACTTCACAGCAGATATGAGCTAGGGACGAAATGGCTACTGAGGGTACTCATAACACTGTGGAGAGACAGGCATATCCCAGATGACTGGAGAATAAGCATACTAGTGCCAGTGTACAACAACAAAGGGGACATCCACGAATGTGGGCAGTACAAAGGTATAAAATTCCTGTCAGAATGAAAGTCCTAGAGAGGATGATTGATAAATGGATACACAGAGTATTAGAGAGAAAAATGGAAGATGACCGGTTTGGATTCAGATCAGGATGCAGCACAAATGACCCGATGTTTGCAGTGAAACATATAGTTGGAAAGAGTCCAACTGAGCATATGACAAGGTCCCAATAAAGCTGATCTGGCAGTACTGTGGTGGTTTGAAGTCCCAGTAACATTGGTAGAATTAGTGCAGGTTATGTACTAGGACCCAATGACTCAAGTGCAAACGGTGTTTGGTTTCACAGAGGGGTTCTCAGTGGGAGTGGATGTGCACCAAGGTTCAGCTCTGAGCCCACTGCTGTTCACATTGCTGATGGACTACATTAGCAAACTGGTCAGAGGGGACAGATAAACAAAGTTGCTGTATGCAAATGATGTGGCATTACAGGTAGACTCTGAGCAAAACTGTCAGCAATGGATAGGGGAATGGAATGCAAAACTGAAGGCACATTGGATGAAAATAAGTACAGATATGATGGTGGTAATGGCAGCAAATTGGGGAAATCAGAAGAAGCTGAGAACTGAGATAGACGGGAAGATAATGGAACAGATTAATAGCTTCAAGTATCTGGGAGGGGTGGCTGAGGAGAAGGGAATTCTGAATGAAGAGGTAAGAACTAGAATGAGAGTGTCAGCTGTAGTGTATGACAGAAGAATGCCAAAGAAAATGAAAAGTAAGGTGTTCAAAACAGTGGTGTGACAAGTACGTCTGTATGGTATGGAAACCTGGACATTAAAGATAGAACATATGACAAAGCTGGAGGTGATGGTAATGAAATACCTGAAAAGAGTGGTAGGATGCACACTGTGGGATAGTCAAATAAATGAGGACATAACATCAGAAGCCAAAGTAGCTCCAATTGCAGAAAAGATCAAAGAAAACAGATTATGGCAGTTCAGGCACATGTGCAGAAAAGGAGAAGACAATCTGCTGAAGAAGATTTGTGACAGACAGGAGGAAGGTAAGAGGAAATTGAGGGCATCCAGCAAAGAGGTGGATGGACTGTGTGAAAGAAGATCTGCGAAATTCAGGCATTATGTTGAAGATTACAGGAGTGTGGCACTGAATCAAGAGAGATGGTGACAGTTAAGATGGCACTCTGACCCCATGTAGAAAATGGGAAAAAGGGGGCTGATGATGATGATGATGATGATGTGTGTCTGACTGGTGAAAGAGAATATAGGACACTATGAGCCGGATTTACGAAAGTTTACACGGAGTTGTAGATTAGTGTAGTGCAAGACATCAAACAGGCAATATGTCCGCCGTGCGATCCAGGAACAGCCGGCTGGGGCATGCACGAGAGCTGCTAAAACTACTCTTGCACGGGCAGCACTATGGTATGCAAATTACCTCATTTGCTGGTAAAAGCCATGCAAATGAGGTAAATTTGCGATCCAGGAAACACTAACCTGTCTGTGGAAGATTAGTGTTATCTGCAGAAATGTACTCCATTGGTAACGGAGTACTTTCTGCAAATAGCTAAACAGAGCTATGACAGCTCCAAATAAAGGATGCATATAGTTGAGGAAGCATGCCAATGGCCAAATATAAGGCCATTGGCATTTATTAATGTTTAAAATTATTAAAATCTAACTTTTTTCCCCCCGATCTCCGATGTTTAATAGTAGCGCAGCACCGCACAAACGTGTGGTGCTTTAAATAAAGAGAAAATAATTTAAAAAGAGCCAAAAATAGCTATTTTCACTAAAAAGCTGATCCTGTCATGCAGGTGAATGGCAGGCTGAAGACAACATGGCCACTGAGTAGTGGTTGCTAAGGGGGGGAAGCTCAGTGTGAGAGATGTAACCATGCATTAGCAGGCAATCCTATGCAAATGAGGATAAGGATAGTAAATCCCAATTTTCCCCAGCATGTGAGCCATTTCCCAAGAGTTTAAGTGTAGGAGTAGGCGAGTCTTGTGTTTGCCCTGAGTTGCTCAGGATTGCAAGAGGTGTGTCTACAGTTGCCCTTTTTGAAAACCAGAAACCAAAGGCGTATGCCGTGAATATATATGAAATTTCTTGCAAACGTGCACACAGCATGTGAGCGTGTGTGCGCTTGTTTGTGCGGTGCTGCCCTGGGAGGAAACAGAAAGGGAAAAGGAAGGAAAAGAAGTCGTAGGAAGTTAACCAAGGAGAACTAGCAGAGCTGCCAAGTGAAATATATCAGAATCAGCCAATTACACAGGTAGCAGACTAGCCCAGCCCAGCCCAGCACTTTAAACTCTGCAAACAGCATTCTTCCCTGTTTTTTCCAAAGAACTCTGCAACACTGCAGTATACAAAGAGGGAAAGCTTAAAAACTTTAAAGTCAGACAAAATGTTAGGGGCTGCTCTTGCTATCATAAACCAACATGTGCAAGTTGCTGAGGGTGGTGATGTTGTGAATGCTGCTGAGCAACCCACAGTGAAGAGATGGAGAAGAGTGTACAGACCCAGGGTAACCTACCAGGGGCTACATGAGCTGGAGATAGTGGAGCGCTATAGGGTGGACAGAGACCTCCTGCAGCAAATTGTTGAGCTGTGCCGGCCACGCCTCACACACAGAACCAACAGAGAGGAACACATCCCAGTGGATACCAAGGTATGTGTTGACCTAAGAAAACTAGCTACAGGTACCTTCCAGAGACCAACTGGTGATATGAAGGGGATTTCACAGGCATCAGCATCCAGGGTACTGCACCAGTTCCTGGATGCCATATCAGCACATGTCGGTGAGCACGTATATTTCCCCAATTCCCGTGAGGCATTGGCCAGCAATATGCATCTTTTCCACCAAATAGCAGAATACCCTGAGGTAGTGGGTGCAATAGACTGCATGCACATTCATATCAAAGCACCACCTGGTGAGCGGGGTAGGGTCTACATCAACCGCAAGTGCTTCCCCGCCATCAACTGCCAGGTCATGTGCGATGCCCAGGGCATAATAATGAATGTGTGTGCTGGCTGCCCTGGAAGCTATCACGATTCCCACATCTGGCTTCTGATGCAGCTGTACCAGAGATTTGCCAATGGGGACATGTCTGATGGTCACCTAGTGGGGGATGCTGGATATGCACTGGAGCCGTGGCTGATGACACCCATCAGAAATGCACACACACCCGAACAAGAACTCCATAATGAGGCACACGCACAAACAAGAAACATAATTGAGCGTGTGTTTGGGATGCTCAAGTCAAGGGTCTGGTGCCTGGAAACATCTGGTGGAGCCTTGCAGTACTCATCAACTACATGTAACCAAATTGTCATGGTATGTGCCATGCTACACAATATGATCCTGTGGAAACAGCTGCAGCAGGAACAACATGGGGCAAGGCCAAACAGCCCCCCACCATTGCCAAGGCCTGCACAGGGACAGTGTGACTGGGAGGAGGAACAACCTGAGCCTGCCCCAGTAGGCAGAAGGAGGCGTGCCCAGTATGCCCTGGCCTTGGCAAAGAGGCAACGCATAGCACATACACTGACTCAGTAGGAACCCTGGAAATGACACCTCTCTCTGACTCACACATACAGTAAAAGGGATGCCTAACTTGACACTACCTGTTTTCAAACATGTATAGGGAGTGTAATATGTGCATCCAACATAGGCAGCCCTGCAGCACCACCTGAGGCATGAGTCCCTATTTTAAGCAATATAAAGCACTGCTAAGCAAAATTTATCAGTATTGAGCATATTTAAATACAATTGGGCATAGCTGCACACCGCACTAACCAGCTCAACGTCGGGCAACATCAGGCAACGTTGAGCAATGTTGGGCAAAGTCAGGTAAACACGCTCACACCTGCTTTACTGTTCCTTAACCAGTCAGGTATGCCCAGCAGGAAAATAAAAAGCAGTGACAGGGCTCGAACTCAGGATACTGTGCACTATAGTCACAGTACTGAACCACTAAGCCATGACAGCATTTCATTGGCACAGACACAACTTAAGTCACTCACACATACCAGTTGGGGGGGGGGGTCACATACCTAACAGTCACAGCCAGCAGGACAATTGTAGACAAACGCAAACACAAACAAATGCTGTATCCTGCCCTCTGAAGAGGCATATGAGTAACCTCCCCCCAGGACTATGCAGACAGATAACAGCAGGCCAGGCAGTGTGATGTGGGTTGGGTAGGCTATGAAGTCACAAACTAATATGCGTGTAATTGGAAGCTAAGGTTTGTAGTACAGTGGTATGCCTCAAGCCAGTGTGATAGGCAAAAGTACAGACTAAAATGGAGTACCTGACATAGCAGTGCAGGCCTAGCAAATGTGTATAAGTGTCAGGTGTACCCCTCATCCTATGTACACCCACAGTAACAATCAGGTGCAGGCCTAGCAAATGTGTATGTGTCAGGTGTACCCCTCATCCTATGTACACCCACAGTAACAATCAGGTGTGTCCCCCCAGGTAGAAATGTACAAATAATAGCTGTCCCCCCTGTATGTAGAAATGTTGATAAGTCTATGCAAATTGACTTATGGAAGCCCTGCAGGCACAGCATGCTTCCTGTCGATGTACAACACAAAGGTGAGCCCTGAAGTAAAAACCAACTTGATTTTTCACACACATATAGTATATATGCCCTTAGTGGGTATGCTCACACACTTAAACAAATTTAGCAAATTTCAGTCAGCAACATACTGAAAGGTCATACTGGGCATGCTCACACACTTAAACGAAGCAAATGTCAGTTAACAACATACTGAAATGTCATACTGGGCATGCCCACACACTTAGGCCATGTCTGAGTACAGCAGTGGGCTACACATATCTGGTAGTTGCAGTTCTTACTCCAGACACTTGTCACTATTCACCAATCCTGCCTTGCGCACACAGTGATATGAAAACAGACCCATATAATATATTGGACCCTTGTCATAATCAAACTATGTACTACAAGTACTTAAGTTGTTCTATGAAAGTGGAAATGCAAAGAAGATCAATAAATCTCCGATCAGTATCATCAAGAAACAATGAGCACTCCTAACATTATCCAAGCCATGTTCTGGCAAAAATATTGCCAAAGAGTCCATAGAGAACCATGAAGCCTTCTTTCGCTATGTCATAAATATCAATGTAAACTCATATATGTTCTGAGTCAGTGCAAAGTGTATATGAGTACATGTACATGACTGACATTGCCAACATCTTGTCAGACAGGTTCATACATATTTACCCCACTCTTACTGACAAAAGGGCCCATTACCATACCTGGAGATTGTGAAAACCCAGAAATCACATATACAATGGTTAAACAGCTCTATCCAAACCTAAAAACATGGCGTCTATGGGATGACATGGTTTCCCTGGCTGTGTCATATGTGAACTCCAAAACAAACAGACCCTTCACCTGAACAGTCTGTTGAGATTCAACCTCTGTACAGGATATGAAACTGTTGAATGGGTTACAGCAACGTTTGGCACACTCCACAAGTGTCGGTGCACAACAGACCATGGGAACTATAGTCTTATAAGCCTAATAAACCTGATCTGCAAGACCATGGAGTCCATCATTATGCAACTCATAAACAGAGCTATTGGGAGCCTACAAACACCCAACCCTACTCATTGTGGTTTGGTCAGGGGCAGATCATGGTTCCTAAACCTTCTAGACAGTTTTCAAAGCAGTCACCCAGGACATACATCAATGAAATGAGTTCTACATGGCCTACATAGACTTTGAAAAGCCCTTTTCCAACATCCCACACGCATGTTGTATCCACAAAATCAACAACCTGTGCATAAACACGTATGTCATCTGATGGATTGCCAACTGGGGCACAAATAGATCCCACAAGGTAAGAATTGTGGTCTCCTGTTCAAGCTGGTAACATCTGCTGTCCCCCATGGCTCAGTCCTGGGACCCCTCCTGTCTGGTGTATACTTTTCAGAAATACAGTCAAACACACGAGGGCTATGTTTAACAGAGTTTGTGGATGACTGCAAAAAGGTTGTCATAATCAATGTTTGGAACAACAGAGACATCCTTAAAAAGGGTCTCAGTCAGGCAGATGTGGTGTCAAAATTATGGCCTCCTGCTACAGTCATACATATAACACATAGGTGCCAACACCCTAAATATGGAGGTAATAATAAGGGAACTATGGACACATGTGGATAGTCATCTCTACTTCCAGAAACACATTCACAAAGTGGTTAGAAAATCTTGCTATGTGTTCCCACAAATTGCTAAGGTCTTTGCATGTAGGTCAAAGGAGGTTCCCTCTACTCATCAGTCATCAGACACATCAGAGAGTATCACGGCACATGGCACACCTCTGATGAATCTGACTAGGCACCTTCAGCAGCTGGAAAGACCAGTGAAGTACTTCAACAAGAGGATTACTGGCCTCAAACAGTTGCCCCATGCAACAAGACTGAATTTAACTCAATCTGTACTCTGTTGCATACTGTCTACTCAGGCGATCTCTGCCCAACAGACAGGTTCATGTCCAATGCAGAACTGATGTACATGCGCTATCTGAAGTAAACCCAAGCTCACTGTGCCACATGCTCTAGGGATATCATCATCACAACAATAAATAGAACATGTTGGAGGGATATATTACTAACTCACAGACTTCCCTTGCTTTGGAACATGCTCCCAACCTACATTAAGCTGAGTCCCTAAGTGACACTCTTCCAGAGGAGCCTTGATGAGTGTATGTGAAACTGAACTGTCACACCATGGATCACTTCATCAGCTCTATTACACAGAGGCCTAGGGAACTAACCCCATGTGTGGTGAAAGCTGCCCACCCTGGCCATACTATGCCTTCAGGCAGATAGCCTATTACCTACCTATGTACCTATATATATATATATGTAGGGGGAACACAGTATAATAAGCCAAAGATGGATGGGCAGAGATGTGTGTAAGAGAGTGACCATGTCAGGGAGCCATCCAGGACTATACCACCCAGCACACATCCCAATGGCACAAAATACATGAGGTGCACATCTCACCCACTGTACATAACAGCCACCAGTATCTGTAAGCATTACAGTGTATGTGGTCCATTTGCCTGCTGTACAACATGACTGTACAATGAAGTACACATCTACTATCTGTAGACATGTACCTGTCACATAGGTTCATAGGTATGTTGTAGACTATCTTCACAAAGGCATATATTAGCCTAGGCAAGTTGTGCAGCTTTCACCACCCCATTGGATAGTCTACCAAGCCCTAGTTCTAATAGTTAGTACCCTAAGCACCTTTCTAGTGGGGCTGCTGATGTGATGCCTGGCGTGAATTGTCTGTTTCCCATCCACTCATCAAGGTTCCTATTGAAGAATGTCAGCGAGGGGCTCTGTCTGATGTACATTGGAACTCTGTTCCACAGTAAGGCAAGTGTCCAGGATGATACTCTATCCCACCAGCATGTTGTATTCATTGTTGTGATGAGGTTCATATCCCTGGAGTGCGTAATGCGACTCAATTTTGTTATCTGTAGATGGAGCATGTTCAACAGTTATGTGTTGGACATGGCTCTGTATGTTAGGCAGAGTGTGTCTCTGAGTAGGTGGTACGCAACGGAGAACATATTTAGTTTTACCAGTTGTGTTGCATAACACAACTGTTTGAGGCTAGTAATCCTCTTGGTGAGGTACCTCTGTGGTCTCTACAGCTGCTGGATATGCTTTGTTGAGTACATCCAAAATGGTGCATTGTATTCAATGATGGGTCTGATGACTTAAGAGTAGAGCGCCACCACTACCTCTTTTGATCCTGATGCAAACCCTTTGTTGATTAGGTGGGCCACATAGGATTTCCCAATCACTTTGGCAACATGGTTGTCAAAGGAAAGATGACTATCTACTTGTGTCCCCAGATCCCTTATTACCTTGTCAGTTTTAAGGGGGTAACACCTATGTGGTAGTTTGTGGGTACTTTGTTTTCACCAAAGGGGATTACTATGCATTCTTCCACATTGAGCTTGAGTTCATGATTCTGACACCACACATCTGTCTCATAGAGTCCCTTCTGGAGAATATTTGTGTCATCCGAGGAATCTATTATGGCAAACACTTTACAGTTCCCAGCAAACTTAGTCAACCACAACCCTCTTGTGTTGGCATGCACTTTTGAGAAGTCTATACCAAACAGGAGGGACCCCAGGACTGAACCGTGGTGACACCAGTTGTTACCGGTGTAGAGTCTGACATGTAGCCAGCAACTCTTAATTTGTGGGATCTATCTGTGAGCCAGTTTGCAATCCATCTTGTGATGTATGGATTCATGTCCAGGTTGGTGAGTTCATCTATGATACCTGACTGGGGAATGGTGTCAAAGGCCTTAGCGAGGTATAGGTAGGCTGTGTGGAACTCATTTCAATCATCTGTAGCCTGGGTAACTGTCTCAAAGAAATCCACCTAGTTCAGGAGACGTGATCTGCATTTGACGAAGCCAGACTGGGTGTGCTCAACTATGTGAAGGTTCCCAACGTCTTTATTGTTGACTTCCATTATGATTGGCTCCATTGCCTTGCAGATCAGACTTGTCAGGTTCATAGAGCGTGAATGCCAAGGGTCTTTTGTGGCCCCACCTCTGTGGAGTGGGAAGAACGTTGCTGTGCAACATTCTATGGGTACATATCCTGTAGAGAGCATGTAGAGAGAGGTGTAAGTATCCTTGATGAATATGGATACATTCTCACCCTATGTGCTATGATCCAGGTTCTGATGCTGGAAGGTATGGAATGAGTAGTATCCTGGTAGTGCTGGTGTGCTCTCTGGAGCCTTGAACTAGGTTTCTGTTACTGCACAGATATCAATATTCTCCATACTGAGAAGTGCCTCGAGTGTGTGCATCTGGAGGCTGAGACTTTTGGCAATGAGTAGCATTTAGCTCACTTTGTGGTTATTTGTGTTGGTTACGGGGTTTGGATTGTCCTGAGTGACCGGTGTTCCACACCTGAAGTCAACGCCTCATTGGTCCGATCTGACCATAAGCTAATTACCCTACATATCCACATTCTGTCTCCACCCCCCATTAAGGAAACCATGTTAAAAATATCTCCAAAGACAACTTCATGATTCTTAAGACAGAAATGGTGAACTTCAGGACACCCATGCAGATGGACAATATAGTTATGACTACTGAATCCGACACAATTGCACTTTATAAGCACTTACATGAGTGCATGGATCGTGCTATCCCAAACAGAACCAAGACGCTATCCTCCAAGAAAAGGAAGCCAATCTGGTGGTCCCCTGCCATAAACAAACTGCCCAACAGAAGGAAGAAACTGTTGCAAAAAAGGGTAAAACCCATGAGTGGAAGAGCTCCCTGGTCAGCCTCAGTAAGAAGCTGCGATCCCTGATAAAATCCTCCAAAGCTAGTTACGAAAACAAAATCGCCACTGATTCTACAGACAACCACAAAGCATTCTATAGCTATGTCAAGAATCACAATGGCAACACTCAGATCTGCTCTGAGTTACAGCACAATGGCACTAAATATACAGACCCAACTGATAGTGCCAACATCCTGGCAGATAGGATCAGTGCTAACCTTACCCCACTCTCACCCATAAAAGACCCCATCTCTATACCAGAAGAATGCAAAGTTGCTGTCATCACGGCTGCACAGGTGAAAACCACTCTCCAAAGCCAGGAACACAGCATCCATGGGACCAGATAACATCCCAGGCTGCATTCTACATGAACTACAGAACAAACTGGCACCACACCTAAGTACCATGTTCAATCATAGCCTCGCCTCAGGCTTTGTGCCTGCTGAATGGTGCACAGCAACGGTTATCCCACTACACAAGGAGGGAGCCACCACGGACCCCAGGAACTAGCGCCCTATTAGCCTGATGAGTCTGGTCTGCAAGGCCATGGAACGTATCACCATGGAACTTATAAACAAAGGCATTGGCAATCTCCAAACTCTGGACCACAACCATTTTGGGTTTGTAAAAGGCAGATCATGTCTCCTAAACCTGATAGACTTCTTTGAAGCAGTCACCAAAGCCGTAGACAAGGGTAAGGTGGTTCACACAGGCTATCTAGATCTTGCCAAGGCTTTCGACACCATCCCCCACTCTCACTCTCACCAAACTCACTAAACTAGGTATAAATCCCTATGTCACAAGATGGGTTGCCAACTGACAGACTGACAGAACCCACACCGTGAAAGTAGCAGACTCCAAGTCCGACTTCAGACCAGTGAAAAGTGGAGTACCACAGGGTTCAGGCCTGTGTCCTGTCCTGTTTGGTATCTACTTCCCTGAAGTACAGGCTAACACAGAAGGTCTTTGGCTAATGAAGTTCCCAGATGACCGCAAGCTAGGAGCCATAATCGAAACTACTAATGATGTGGACATCCTACAAAAGGGCCTCACTGAGACAGATGCCTGGTGTCAAAGCCATGGCCTCAAGCTCAATGCCAAAAAGTGCATTGTCATCCCCTTTGGTAAAAACTCTGTACACATGAACTACAACATAGGCGGTAGTATACTTAACACTGAAAGTGTGATAAGAGGCCTTGGGACACAGGTGGTCAGTAGACTCTCCTTTGATACTCACATTGCCACAGTAGTCAGGAAATCCTTCAATGTGGCACACCTCATCACAAAAGGTTTCTCATGCAGAAAAAAAGAGGTCATTGCTCCCATCTACTCATCACTCATTAGATCCAATATAGAGCACAAAGCCCCTTTTGGTATGTACCTCACAAGATATCTACAACAACTGGAAAGCCTACAGAAATACCTCACAAAGAGGATTAGCGGCCTCAAATACATGCCCTACACAGACCGCCTCAAAACACTCCAGCTTTACTCTGTCGCATATCGCCTACTCAGAGGTGATCTCTACCTAACATACAAAGCTATGTCAAACACAGAGCTGTTGGACATGCTCCACTTAAAGAAATCCCAATCTCTCTGAGCTTCGGCCCCAAAACCCAGACCGAAATACAAAAGGAGAGGGTGTATCCATTTTCATAAAGGATAACCACACCTCCAGGTTAGTGGCACAGCACGAGGCCTCGGAGACCATCCAAGTGCAACTAACAGTGGGCAAAGCTGCTTATCAGATTGTAGCCTGCTACAGATCACCTACCTTGTCTCAGGACCCTCACTCAGCATTCCTGAGAACACTGGAAAATATAAAGGTCCTACCAAACACCATGATATTAGGAAATTTCAACTACTCAAACACTGACTGGGAGAATTACTCAATTACAAACTCCTTTGCCCAATGCTTCCTAGAGTTTATAAACTCAAACACCCTGGAACAGCTGGTCACCACGCCCACTAGAGGTGACAACATACTGGACCTGATCATCACCAACATGGGGGATCAGTGTTCCACACCAGAGGTAAACCCCTCGCTGGTAAGATCAGATCATAAAGTAATCACACTGGACATCCACATCATGACCCCACCCCCAATCAAGGAAACCACTGTGAAAAACTTTTTCAAAAGCAAACTTCACACTTCTCAAGACCGAAGTGGAAAGTTTCAAAGCCCCTTTGCTACAGGATAATGCTATCCAATCCGCAGAATCCTTTACAAGTGCATTATATGAGCATCTACAGGGATGCATGGATCGAGCCATCCTGAGTAAAACCAAGACTCACTCCTCCAAAAAGAGGAAACCAGTCTGGTGGTCCTTGGTCATAAATAAGCTATACAACAGAAGGAGGAAACTACTACATGATAGAGCAAAAATCCAAAAAGGCATCACTGATCATTATTAGCAAGAAACTATGATCTCTCATAAAATCATCCAAGGCCAGTTTCTAAAGAAAAACTGCCAAGGAATCTAAAGATAACCACAAAGCCTTCTTTAGCTATATCAAACATTTAGGTGGCAACTCTCAGATATGCTTTGAGCTACTGCAAAATGGCAAAAAATACATTGAACCAACTGACATTGCCAACAACCTGGCAGACAAGTTTAGTGCAAACTTCACCCCCACCTCACCCCCAAAAGGGCCTGTGTCCATCCCAGAAGAATGCAGAGCCCCAGGCATCACGGACATGCAGGTAAAAACAGCCCTCTCCAAAGCTAAGAACACAGCATCAATGGGACTGGATGGTGTCCCAGGCTGCAACTTACACGAGCTCCAAAAGGAACTAAACCCTCACCTAAATTCACTGTTCAGACTCAGCCTTACAACAGGCTATGTACCCAAAGAATGGCATACAGCAACAGTTGTGTCGCTCCACAAAGGTGGTGCCACAACAGAACCTGGGAACTATCACCCTATAAGCCTGACCAGCCTGGTCTGCAAAGCTATGGAGCGAATTATCATGGAACTCATAAACAGAGACATTAGGAAGCTCCAGACACTGGACCCTACCCAATTCGGCTTTGTTAAAGGCAGATCCTGCCTCCTAAACCTAGTTGACTTCTTTGAAACAGTTACCAATGCCATAGATGAAGGGAAGGTAGTCCACACAGCCTACCTGGACCTCACTAAGGCCTTCAACACCATTCCCCACTCTGGCATCATAGACAAGCTTACCAGCTTGAGCATTAAACCCTATGTCATGAGATGGGTGGCCAACTGGCTCACAGATAGAACACACATGGTCAGAGTTGCGGGTGCCATGTCCGACTCTAAACTAGTCGCATGTGGCATCATACAGGTCTCGGTCCTGGGACCCCTCCTGTTCAGTATATACTTCTCTGAGGTACAGGCAAGCACGGGAGGACTATGGCTGACCAAGTTCGCAGATGACTGCAAACTGGGGGCCATAATCGACTCTCTGGCTGACACAGACATCCTCCAGAAGGGTCATACAGAGACAGATACCTGGTGTCAAAACCATGGCCTCAAGCTGAATGCCAAAAAATGCATAGTCATCCCCTTTGGAAAAAACAAAGTGCCCACAAATTACCACATAGGTGGTAATCCACTAGGTACAGAAAATGTAATTAGGGACCTGGGGACCCAGGTAGATAGTAATCTCTCCTTTGATAATCACATTGCCAAAGTGGTTACATATTTCTTCTATGTAGCCCACCTAATCACAAAAGGGTTCACCTCTAAATCAAGAGAGGTCATTATGCCCCTCTACTCATCACTCATTAGACCCATAATAGAGTACAATGCCCCATTTGGTATGTACCTTAATTGGCACATGCAACAGCTGGTAAGACCACAGAAGTACCTCACCAAGAGGATCATGGGCCTCAAAGAAATGCCCTATGCAGCTCGACTAAAGAAACTCCAGCTCTACTTGGTTGCTTATTGCCTGCTCAGAGGTGATCTATGCCTGATGTATAAGGCCATGTCCAACCCGGAATTAATGGACATGCTCCACCTCAAGAAAAACAAATCTCTTAGAGCCACACACTCCAGTGAATTAAACCTCAGCAAAGCAATAAACAGGACGTGCTGGAGGGATAGATTCCTGTCCCAGAGACTTTCCTCGCTCTGGAACAGAATCCCAGTTGATATTAGGCAGAGCCCCTCTCAGACTCTCTTCAAGAGGAATCTTGACAAGTGGATGGGAAATTGTAAATTTACCCCTCGGATCACTTCAGTGGCCCTGCTAGACAGAGGCCCAGGAAACTAATTTAAAAGGGAGGCGAAAGCCAACACATTCTGGCTAGGCATATAAATGCCCTTGGGCAGATAGCCTAGTACCTACCTATGAACCTATGAACCTACACGCTCCAGGGACCTAAACCTTGTCACCACAATAATCAAAACATGCTGGAGGGATAGATTCCAGTCCCAGAGACTTCACATACTCCTGAATAAACTACCTATCTATATCAAACAAAGCTCCTCATTAGCACTCTTCAAGAAAAATCTTGATGATTGGATGGGAAATAGGAAATTCACCCTGGATGAAGGTAAGATGCTACTCAAGGTTTGACCATGTGTGTGCCAGCATGTGGTGCATCAACCCATATATGATATGGTCATGGCCTATGCATACAATACACTCACAATACACCTAGCATGATAAGCCTGCTGAGGTTAGCAAATGTGAAAAAAACCTTTGTGCAGACTGTCAGCAAGTAATGTCTGTATTGCACCCTATAACTCCATATTGCTTGCTGAAGTGTAAAGAAGTACTTAGTTTGGATTAAAAACACCGCACTTGTCAACTGTGTGTGTGCGTGTGTTTGTGTGTGTGTGTGTGTGTGTGTGTGTGTGTGTGTGTGTGTGTGTGTGTGTGTGTGTGTGTCTGTCTGTTTGTCTCTCCATGGGGAGGAGCAACCTTTTTGGAGACTACTCACACCCCTTAAAAGTGGTATACTCATCTTTGTCAAGTCTCATGATGTCACCAGCCTACAAATATACCTGTGGAAAAGTGAAATCTCAGTAATGTGTCGGGTGCGTTGTGTAAATGCGTACTGCTGTAATATCCTGATGTATTTAGGTAGGGGTTTGAATCCTGCACTTGCCAACTGTGTGTTTGTGAGTGTATGTCTCCCTGGGGAGAGGCAGCCATTTTGGAGACTACTTACACCCCTTAAAAGTGGTATACTCATCTTTGTCAAGTCTGATGATGTCACCAACCTACAAATATACCTCCCAGTAATGTGTATAGCGCGTCATGTAAATGTGTACTGCTGTAATATCATAATGTAGTTAGGTAGGGGTTTGAATCCTGCATTTGCCTACTGTGGGTGTGTCTCCCTGGGGAAGAGCGACCTTTTTGGAGACTACTCACACCCCTTCAAAGTGGTATACTCATCTTTGTCAAGTCTGATGATGTCACCATCCTACAAATATACCTGTGGAAAGGTGAAATCCCAGTAATGTGTATAGCGTGTTGTGTAAATGTGTACTGCTGTAATATCATAATATAGTTAAGTAGGGGTCTGAATCCTGCACTTGCCTACTGTGAGTGTGTGTCTCTCCCTGGAGAGAAATAACCTTTTTGGAGACTACTCACACCCCTTAAAAGTGGTATACTCATCTTTGTCAAGTCTGATGATGTCACCAGCCTACAAATATACCTGTGGAAAGATGAAGTCCCAGTAATGTGTCTAGCATGTCATGTAAATGCATACTACTACATTATCATAATGTAGTTAGGTAGGGGGTTGAATCCTGCCCTTGCCAACTGTGGGAGTGTGTATGTCTCCCTGGGGAGGAGCAGCCTTTTTGGAGACTACTCACACACCTTAAAAGTGGTATACTCATCTTTGTCCATCTTACAAATATACCTGTGGAAAAATAAAACTTCAGTGATGTGTATAGCACGTCATGTTAATGCATACTGCTGCATTATCATAATGTAGTGAGGTAGGGGTTTGAATCCTGCACTTTCCAACTGTGTGTGAGTGTGTGCCCCTCCCTGGGGAGGTGCAACCTTTTTGGAGACTACTCACACACCTTAAAAGTGCTATACTCATCTTTGTCAAGTCTGATGATGTCACCATCCTACAAATATACCTGTGGAAAGATGAAATCCCAGTAATGTGTATAGCGCGTCATGTAAATGTGTACTGTTGTAGTATCATAATATAGTTAGGTAGGGGTTTGAATGCT
The DNA here is from genome assembly GCF_019279795.1 of Protopterus annectens. Taxonomy (NCBI): domain Eukaryota; kingdom Metazoa; phylum Chordata; order Ceratodontiformes; family Protopteridae; genus Protopterus; species Protopterus annectens. Next base: position 414,243,336 of record NC_056741.1, read on the forward strand.
GCACTTGCCTACTGTGTGTGTGTGTGTCTCCCTGGAAAGGAGCAGCCTTTTTGGAGACTACTCACACCCCTTAAAAGTGGTATACTCATCTTTGTCAAGTCTGATGATGTCAACAACCTACAAATATACCTGTGGAAAAGTGAAATCCCAGTAATGTGTATAGCACGTTGTGTAAATGCATACTGCTGTAGTATCATAATGTAGTTAGGAAAGAGTTTGAATCTTGCAAGTACTGACTGGGTGTGTGACACTGTAGGCCAATGTGGAGTGGGTTTTGATTTTTCTAGTGTATGATATATCACAATGATAACTGTATACACATGTAAGGTAGCTATGGGGCAAATCCATATACATACATGTGACCTTAAGTATTTCATAGGTGCGTACTATGCTTTCTCCATGAACGCATGTGTTATCTTTGCCAGTGCATGCTGGCGCTTTCCAGACCTTAGGTCACTTCTGTATGCTTGTGACAAGCTTAGCCACTGCAGTGATCCCTGGGCTACATCTTCCGTTTCACATCCACTCACCACAGTTTCTATTGAAGAGTGTGAGTGAGGGTTTATGCTTGAGGTATATTTGAAGCCTGTTCCAAAGCAAGCAAAGTCTGGAAAAAATGACTAATCACTATAGGTGTGCAACAACCTCTGTGGATCTGCATGCAAACCCTTTATTGCTTATGTGCTCCACAGAGGGATTTCCAAAACCCTTTGGTAATGTGATCATCAAAGGAGAGATGACTTAACACATGGCTCTATGTATACATTAGTACCCGTTCCACATTTTGGGGGCTACTACCTATGTGGTACTCTGGGGATTCTTTGTTTTCTAAAAGTGGATAACTATGCTTTCTTAGGCTTATAGCTTTACAGCATGAGTTTGACACCAGATATCTGTCTGTATGATACCCTTTTGGAGGATGTGTGTGTCATCTGGAGAATAAAGTATAGCCCACAGTATGCATTGTCATCAAACATGGGTAGACATATCCCTACTGTGTTTGCTTGTACCTAAGAAAGCTATATGCCAAACAGGAGTGGTCCCAGGACTGAGTGCAGGTGAATGCCACTTGTTACTGGCATAGAATAGTACATGGAGGCTGCAAATGTTACTGTGTGTCCTACATCTGTGCTTCAGTTGTCAAGCCATCATCTAACAATCGTTTATGGTCAGTCTGTTGAGGTTATGTATAATACCAGTATCTGAGATGGGTATGAATTGCTGGTGAGCTATAGCTTGGCTGTGTTGACCTACCCCCCCTTACCTATAGCCTTGTTGACTGGCTTGAAGTCTACTAGGTGTAGGAGCCATGATCTGGCCTTTAGAGAACCTAAGTGGGTATGGTGCAGTGGTTGCAGGTTCATAATGTTTCTGTTAATGAGTTCCATAATGCTGTGCTCCATAGCCTTCCAGATAACTTTGGTCTGGCTTATAGGGTGAGAGTTTTCAGGACCTGTTGTAGTTCTACCCTTAATCAGTTTATGTTAACATTTGCACTGGGTGTGACGATGGTAGACAGGTTTAAGAATAAGTATATTAGAGGGTCAGGCCAGGTTTGAAGGTTAGTAGACCATGCCAGATAGGCAGGATTAAGTTGGTTTGTACATGTGCTGAGGAGGGATGCAGAGTATATTGTGAAATAGATGCTAAGAATGAAGCCGCCAGGTAACAGGAAAAGAGGAATGTCTAAGATGAGGTTTATGGCTGTGGTGAGAGAGGACATGCAGGTGGATGGTGTGATAGTGCAAGATGCAGAGGCCAGGAAGAAATGATGTACTGTGGTGACCCCTAATGGGAGCATCCGAAAGGAGAAGAAGAAGAAGATGTTGTAGCTCAACCCTTGTGGACTGTGAGCACCATTACCATGTGTCATTCCGCAAGTATGTAACCTGTATAGAGGCTGCATCTGGACAGAGCATTTAGGTGAGTGGTGACTTCATATGTCAGCTTGTGTATGACACAGCCAGGGACACTGTCCAGTACCATTGCCACTGTGGTGTGTACTTTGTTAAAGAGATGTTTTAACTAGAGTGTCTGTGAATCATCAGGTCTTACATTCTTCAGGTCTGGAAATGTGGCCCTTGTGTAATGACAAGGTGGTGAAATCCGCATTCAAACTGTCTGATAAGGAATTGTGACCATTTACATTAACTGTGACCCGATCTGAGATTTCCCCTGTAGATTATGAGCAACACTGAAGAAAGCTTTAGTGCTGTCTTTGGAATCCTTGCCATTTTGTATTTTGAAGCTTGCCTTGCATGTTTATTGAGGGATTGTATTTTCCTAATGATACTGACCAGAGAGGTTATCCCTTCTTGGTATGTAACTCTTTTGGTACAACTTCACACTTTCTGTTATATATTTAGTTTATGGCAGGGGTCCATGAGACTAATGCACTTTTACTGTATAAGTGGGAATTTCTTGTGTTTGTGATAGCACGGTCCATGCAACCCTGTAGGTAAACGGTGTGCATTAATAAAGGATTATACATCTGGGACAGTGTTAACCTTAGTAATGCAAACCAATGACAGATAGCAACAACAGCATCACCAACAGCACAGTGTCAACCCATGTTATACACACACATGTGTACTCAAGTTCCAAAATGTGTGTAGTACAATGCATACTGGCCACCAATAGAAAGTATGGAGTGTTAACACTGGCCAATACAGGGCATGTCACCCTGCCCATGTGTCCAATATGCACGTACATGCAGACAGTGCACCTCCACCATGTTCACAAATGTACACCTGCAGACCTGTGTTGCATACACTCCACACTTTCTCTCCACTGTATAACACATGCTGACACAACTACACACATTAGCCAAGTGGCATATGGGCAAACAAAACACAATTGGAACAAACACTGGTGGAAACAATACAACATTGCTAATTACAGCTTTAATGCATCATGCCTGCTCAGCTACACCTTCAAGGATATCATTACACTTTACTGCTGACAACATGCTGCACATTCAACCATTGCTATACTTTATTAAAGTCACCCTGTGCATCAGCACCATGTTAGCCTGTCCCTGCATCAATGTTACAGATGACAGGAGGTGGCACAGGTTTCATCATATGCACAGGGTGTGTTGTTGGTTTGCCAGGGGCCTACACTGAGCCATACAATCAACATGTGTGTGTGAGTGCGTGTGTGTGAGGGCCATGAGTACTGTTATGGGCCAATGTTGATGTAATGTATGCGGGTATGTGTTTGCCCTAGGTTTCTGGTTTATGTGTGTGTGTCTGCATGCACACAGTTCCGCCATGTGGCTGCCATATACAGGGATTTGTGAGACAGCTACAGACTGTACCTGGCAGGCTTTACAGATCACCACCTCTGGCCATGGATATGGAACCTGTGCCTGGCAGAGGTGCTACAGACAGTATCAGGTACTAATCCAGACTGGGTACTATCTGAAGAGGTTGACATATGTCCACTGGATCCAGATCCCTGCTGGGACTGGCCAGAGCCAAGTGCATGTGGTCTACTAGGATGGTCTATGGATAGCCCCCCCAACATTGCTGGGGCTGGTACTGGCATTACAGGAGCGGCTGTGACTTGCTGGACGTCCATGGCAACCTCCAGCTGCTGATGTTGCTGGCATATGTCCCCATCGACGTCTCAACTGTCCTGCACTGTCCTAACACATGGACATGACATTGTGAAGGACATCCAATGTCTCACCCCAATGTCTATCAATGACCTCAGTGTAATTATGTATGGCACCTGCTAGGTCATGGATACTGTCATTTACAGAGGTGTTATGAGCCCTCTGTGCACTTAGTGCCTGTTTGGTGTACTGCTCCATTCATGTCTGTGCCTCCATGACAGCCTGGAACATGCATGTGGTAGAAAGAGGTGTGGCACGTCTGCCAGGGGCATGATGACCAGCAGTGCTCTGACGAGAACCCCTGGGCATCTGCCTATGTGGTACCATTCCAGACATCTGGCTATGGCTGCTGTGTCCTGATACATGTGCCATAGTTACCACACTATCCCGGCCAGTGTCAACCGTACATTGTCCCTCAGCTAAGGGCAATGGTGATGATGGATTTACAGGCAGTATGACTGTGTGAATGGATGGGGTGGAGACTTGTGTACTGTCAATTGGTGGCCCAACAACAGACCCTGACAAACCTGCCTGTGCCTCAACACACCTGTCCTCATGAACACTGTCTGTCTCAGTGACATCAGGTTCCCTGCTGTACTGAGCCAGCCCCACCTCGGCACTTGTGAAAGGAAAACAGAAATCACACTTTAAGACCTGAACATGATGTCAGACTACATGCACGCATGCACACATGCGCACATGCACACATGCACACACACAAAAATACACTCCTCCCTAAAGCAGACACACACAACAACAGCAATCTCAGAACATACACAATAGCAGGTGATGGTGAGGTACAGTATCACAAGCAAAACAGTCATATTACACATGTCAGCATGCAGGACATGTGTTGCTCAACAGCATGCAGTGCAAGTGTAGACAGTCCTTGTTACTAACAGTATACATGGGTTTGATGCATGTGTTTTGTTATTAGGTGATGGGCCTCCCCCTGGAACACAATGCATACATGGACACAACATTGCTGTGCAGGAATTCAAAACTCAATAGCATCACAAGACATATATGTGTCGGTTGTGCAAATGGTGATTGGTATGCATATTGTTTAGAGGTGCATATGTGTGCACACATGCAACATTAAGGTGTATAGCAATGAAAGCTATGTGTAGTACTGTGGTTACAATAACTGGATGGGGTATAGTACCATAGGCCATCATCATGAAGCATCATGTGGTCACTCAAGGCTACAAATGTTTCCCAAACTAGCACTACTCATGCTGTACCAGAACTGTACTACCTTGGCTACATTCACTATTTCACAAACAGTTGTTACATGAGTTTGTAAGGAGGCCAATAAGGAGCATTTCCTGATATGAATGTGTAGTGTGTTGCCAAGTGTTTAAATACCCCATGATAGGCCTCTACCCCTCAGGTATATTATGTGTAATGTGTGGATGAGATTTTGGATACTGGATTGTGTCTTTACAGAGGGTTTGGGAATCCTTTAGGTGTAGCATGTTAAAATGCTCTGTGTATGACACAGATGTGTATGTTATGTGCATGTTGAGTATCAACTGTGCCTATCCAATGGTCACTACAGTCAAGCCACATTTGTTTGAGATGGTCTGGGTATTGCATGTGTTTGAGGCAGCTAATCACATTAGTGAGATGTGCGTGGTATTACACCAAACATGCACAGCATGCATTATGGGTAGGTATGTTACATGTGTACATGGCCTACACCTTAGCTATGACATGCACTTTTTATTTACAATAATAAATGTAGAACACACTCACCAGCATCTGTCCTCTGCCTTGATGTCACTCCAGAGAGACCTACATAGAGATGAGACAGTTTGTCAGTGGCCACAACTGTGGCATTTCTACTGTGTGTTTGCAATCTTACAGTACAACAACAGTTTACATTCACAGGGCTACAGATTATGTTCCAAATGATCAGTATTGCACAACAACAGGCTCCATATCTTTTAACGACACACTCCACATCTCACATATGCATGATCTACCAATACAGATAACAGTAGTCTACAGGTATGCCATGTTACCTGCATGCTCCATGTGTGCTTGCTGGGTGGCTCCAACCTCCATTATGGTGTATGTCTGCTGCTGTTGTTGTTGGGCAGGTACCACCAGGCTCAGGAGCAGCTCCTCCACTCTGGTGGGGGGGGGGGGTGGATATTAACACCACCTCCTGTTGCAAGCTGTTGTCTCCGCACATCAGCAGCATGCTGACGGACATGTCTGAGAAGATCACTGCAGTGGTGGCATACCTGATCATATGTTATGCAGGCCTACTTCATTTACTCTGCGGACAACATCTTGCCACATTGCAGTATGCTCCTGCTGGTCCTGGCTGGTTCGTGAGAACATGAGACTGTAGTGCTGAATCATACTGGTAGTAATTATGTCATCTTCAGCACTACTGTAAGTGGGGTTCCTGCAATGTGCCATGATCCCTGGAAGACATAAATACGAAAATATGTCTGAGCAAGTCATATGGCACATTTAGCATTATACAGTACAGATATCACTGAACTGCCATCTATAGCAACCTATTAGCTAACCAAGAGTGAAACACTTTAACTGCCACTTATTACTGCTCACCCCACAACTGCTTGGAAGTGCCTGGCTCACTCTCAATCTAATGAACCAACAACAAAATAAAATCACTATATAAGACTATACAAGAGTACCTGGCACACTGTATGCAACAAGATGCACCACCTAGCCACAGCAGATATACATCAAGCTGATGTGTAAAGAAATATATCATCCATCACACTGACTGTAAGGTCCAGTAAATGTATTACTATTATACCACACAACTTGTTAATGGCAAACCCGTGTCCAAAATATGTGCACAATTGGGAATATAGGTTGCATACTGCTGTAGTACACTATGAATGTTGCTAGATACGCAGTTATATGTTTTACCACACATATGTCAAAGGACATGTTACAGACTTACCCACACACACATCAGACATAATTACAGGACACAAAAGTATGATAACCCAGATAAGCTTTCAGTGTGTACTATACAGTACTGTGTGTCAGTACTTACACAACCTTAATCTTGAGAAATATAATCTGTGATGAATACAGGGACCACACAAAACAGTTAATGCAAGCAATATGGACATACACCATACTTTGCTGTACAGGCCCAGAGCTTCAAGTAGTACTACAGTACACACAGGATTTGGATTCAACATCAGTACCAATCAATAATCATAGATGTAGTGCTTTAGCCTCCAATGACACACCCTAGTTAAAACCAAGGGACTTAATCACACTGTATGCAATAGCACTTTTTCTGCCTAGCAACAGAATACACAACTTTTGCTAGGATCAAAGCAAGGACCCATAATACCATGACATAAACAGTTTCCCACTAAGCTATCCCACAGATACATATCTTTGACGTATTCACAAACACATTGACCATGACAGTCAGTTAACAGTACAAAGAATCTATTGCAAGAAGTAGATGTATGTGTGTATGAGTATATATAACTATATATATATATATATATATATATATATATATATATATATATATATATATATATATATATATATATATATATACATATATACATCCATTGGTGTACATATACATATATATGTAGGCACATATACATTTCACCTTTCATAGTGAGAATATCAATTATACAAAGGATGTGAGGTGTACAGTAATGTAATTAAATCATACAGTCTTGGGATAAATGCATTGAAGGTGTTCACGGCCCAGGTAGCTTTAGCAGGCCTCACTGGCTTCAACATTGCAAACTGAACAAACCACCCACAGTGTTTAACCACCACATGTCATACACCAGCACTGTATGCTGTCTTGTTTGTCACACACTAAAACCTACATACAAATATGCGCATATTAACCTTCACCAACATATATATCTCCACCCTTCACAAAGAGTTGCAATATGTCCCCTGCTCTATGCACATATACAGATGTGAATATATATGACACATATGTATTTCTCCGTATGTGTGGCATACACACACAAGGTCCACACTGTTGTAAGTCCCTGGACCTCACAGCTGAACTGTTGGGCCTTGCTGCAACACAAACAGGTGTCACATATGAACTCACACTAACATTAGGAGGGTATATATGGCTACAATTGCTAGATAAGCATATTAGACTGCTACAGCAGTTGCCAATGCTAAGCTACACTTTAATATGACTATCATGCATGTGTTGTTCTGTCACACCCATGTTTATATAATGTCAGCGCTAATCCCAACAGCCATTGGCAACACTACTGCACAGAACACAGATAACATGGATCAGATCTTTGACATTTAATGCTGAGCTACACATTTCACAGGTATGTCCCACTGCCCACAGGTACACACTGTATTGTCCATAGCAGTAGTTAAGTAGAACATCTATGCATACATATTGTGATGTATTCCTTTGGTACTGCTGCCATATATGAATGGTTGACATTATGTAGACTATTCTTCAATAACATCTACTACATGCCAATAAATACATATGTGTCACATACCTTTCCTTTGTACGACTTGGTAATATTTATTTTTCTTTTTCCTTTTCTCTGTCTCTCTCTCTCTCTCTCTCTCTCTCTCTGTCTTTCTCTCTGTCAGTCTTTGCAATATAGTGACAGAGATTGCAGCCTGCTTTTGTAGGTATTTGCACATGAGCATGTGATGGCCCCTGCACCAATTAGTGGCCACCACTTGCTAATTGCATGCAGCCTGCTGTGTAGTAATTGCAGTAATCACTGTCGTAGCAACCCAGTACTATAAATTGCTAACTCAGGTAGGCATGGCCCTTTCAGCTTTCCAAGATGGAGATCATCCTTGTTTGCTGTGGACATCATTGTTTAAGACAGAAGGCTGGTATAGTTCTTATATCAGAAGCCAGGGGTATAGCCAGATATTTACATTTTGTACTCAGACTTAATGTTGCTGCTTTCAGTACCCACTTGTCAGTGTAGAAATGTACTCACCCCTCAAAATGCTACCCCAAGATACATGGAAAGATGTACTTTCTTTTCAACTTTTACAATTAACTGCCATACAAAGCTAGCTATTGAGATGTATTCCTTTGGCACAAGAATTGTTTGTGAACTGCTATACTGTGAATATTCATTTACTGAGTTCTAAACAGTTTGTGCTTTTTTAGTGTTGACATTAGCACAAGCTGCTCAGAAAAACTGGACACACGTCAGTACTGTGAGTATGCTTACCTACATCCTTGGTAGACCCTGCACACACAGGTATATTCTACATTTGGGTAGGGGTGCAGAAGTACAGAGAGCGTAAGTATTATTGTGTGAATTTTATCTTGCTGGACTTACAGGGTTACTGTGTACATGTTTGTTAGTTTATCAAGGCAAGTAATCTGTCTGCGTGACTCCCAACTGTGGACCTATCCACATGGTAGCCAGAGAATAGCCTGTTATTTTTTGTCTGTGCACCACACAGGTCTTTTCAGCAATAGAGCAATGGCACTGTTACAGTTAGTTGCTACCAGTACATGGCTACATCCATTTGTATTTCAGTGTTGTATTCCTACATAAGGGTATGCTTCTGGAATGCCTTCCAAAGCTATTTGCACAGTGTGTAACAGCAGAAAGGCTGATATGCCTCTGTGTTTCTGCCTTTGCCAGTCCTCTCAAACACTCAGGTACATATCTGAACAGACTCAGGGAAAAGTAGAGAAAAAGTCAGGGACACCTTTAAAATGTTAGTGCCATTAAGTTGAAACATTGGGAGAATCAGAGCATATGAATTAATACACCTTTTCTGAAGTAAAAGAAGTGTCCCACTCTTAATTATTGTCATTATTTATTAAGTGTAATTCACCACCTTCCTGGCCAAAGTCAGTAGTTTTAGCAGGGATTCAGAGGGACAGAGCTAAAATTTGTGCCAAAATCAGGGACATCCCTGAAAATTAGGGACAGTTGGGAGGTATGGCCTCTGCCCTAAACAGATATGCCAGTGTTTGTCCTGCTGTGATACTGTGTGGGGTTGTAAAGTGATGGTATAACATTATTTCCTGCTAGAATGGCTGCTTCTCTTATCACAGTCATGTAATGTAATCCCACAACAACTGTTGATAAAGATCCACAGAACAAGTTGTGTGGTATGGCATTGCATTCCTATTTTTCCTTTACATTCACTGATTCTGATGCATGATATATTTATTTCAGTACCAACTTGTTATATATTTACCGTGGCTTAGTGGTACTTCATGCAGTGCAGTTTGTATAAGGTCTGGGGTTCGAGACTGACAGAGGTGTTTTATTTTGCTGCTGAGCAGAACAAGGGCCCTGACATACAGAGTGACTAAGGCACTTTTAAGCAGTTGTAAGCGGGTTTGCACAGGTTTGCACGATGCTTAGCAATGCTTAGCTAAGCGCACACTCGTGAAAAACCCGTTAACTACTGCTTAATAGTGCTTACTTCCGCTAACCCCCGTGCTCATTTCTTTGAAAGAAAAGAAAAATGGGGAGATAGGAAAGTGGTGAAAAAGGGGCACAAAGAGGGAAAGACAGTATGGAAAGTAGCTCGGGATGTGCAGGACAGGTGTAGGGAAGGTCCATAGCTGCCCATTTCTTTAACAGCAACAGCTGTGCATATGGAATAAATTTGGAGGTAGATATGAAACCTTCAACCCCTGAGAGAGGGGTGAGGACAACAAAATATGTTGTAATGCCAATTAAATTATGTTTTATGTGTCCCGTGGACATGTGTGCAAAATGGGCAGCTATGTATGGGGCGTAATATTTTTTTTTTGGAAACAGATTGCCCCCTTTTTTTTTCAGGTGATAGTGGAATGTGGGGTAGGGGAAGTAGGTATATTTGGGGAGGTAGGTTGGGGAGGTAAACAGACAAGACAAACAAGATGCATACAGGGGTGGAATATGACACGTGGTGGGTGAACACCTTTGACGGGGAGGGATGTTTGGAAATCACAAGCCCATGAGCCCACAGATGGAAACAGTGGGACTGAGGTCCCCACCCATGGGCAGTTACCACTGCACCTTAACAGCCCAGAGGGTGGCTGTTCTGGGGCCTGTGTAGGAGGGGCAGGCTGACCCGGGAGTTGCGCCACTCGTGCCTCAAGCTGGCATAGATGTTCTGAAACAGAACTTTCAATCTTTCTATGCACCACAGCCCGGACCATTCGAAGGGTGATAGGTGGCCCTCCTCTGCCTATGTTTGTATGGGGGTCCAAGCCCCATCCCCTGCAGTGCTTCCACCCAAAAGTGGCACAGGGCCAATGGAGGAGGAGGTCCCAGGCTGGGCACCAGATCTGCTGGTGCCAGATGCCATGGCCAGCTGAGGTGGGACACGTGGGTCCGCTGGGACCGGCCTTCCCATACGAACTATGTTTTGGAGGGTTTAATAAAGATATGAGTTAGTAACAGTCAACAGCATTCCCAATTAGTTATAACAGCATGCAGAAGTATTCCCATTAACCCAACACACCAGATTTTCAACAGTTGAAAAGCAAGCATAACACATGCATATATAGAACAATAGTGGACATTACATCAGCATGCAGGTTGAATTGATGGCAACAGGCCACCAATATTGTGGTATTTTAACAGGGCACATGCATTGAAATAAATGCAAATATTTATAAACCAATAGGACATATGTCCCAACAAATGTTTTGAGATTAGACATACCCATTGAGGTGTGGAATTGCATTTTTTATGCACATACAGTAGGGTGGAAAAGGATAGCTCAATTAACAACTTATATATCCTTCTAGTTTTCACTACATTCCTTTTAACTGCAGTTATATGTCACTTACATGTATTATTACACTACCCAATGTCCTTATATTGTGCAACTGGATTTTGCTAGATCATTATATACATGAGCTGTATCTTACATACAAACTGTCCAAGATGCAGATGTTACTGCTACATATTTTGAGAGTTGCTCACAAACACTACTGCTAAGATGGTACACTGACAGCTCTACTTTCATATAATTATATAGATATGTTCAGGTGAAAGTATCAGTTATATGTTAACAGCTCCCTACATTTCTGGCAGCAGACTGACATTTCTGGGGAACAAAATACCAAGCTACTCATGTGCCAGATTAACTTGTACATGCTGGGCATGAACCAACAGTTGAGGGCTGTAAATATGTATAAAAGCTACTGGCACTCCCTTCATCCACATTATATGGGCCTACCCAAGTGTGGATTAACACTGCTTATTACAACAGTACTATTTGTAAAATGCAACAATACAACAACATATCAAAGAAAATGACCCAGGCGCACTCCAGGAATTATACTTTTATTAAAGGATTATTACACCTTATTTATTGGGTTAAAACACTTTTTGAAGGCTCTCTCATTTATTTTATATAACAGTACATGCAGAATAATTACTAACCTGCCTGATGATGCAGCCTTTGCAGCTTGTCTTCATGGGCTTGCTGATTCATAGCCCGGACAACTGCAGCTGTGAAGTAAATGCAGTGATACTGAGACATACCTATCCATAGTATAGACAAGCATAGCAATTCTTAGCTACTTAATACAATGGCTACTTACACAGTACTGGGGCATTTGCCATCCCACGGGCCTCCTAGATCCACTGGTCCAGTTGATCCTCCTTACATCACTTCAGGTCAGAGTAATGGTGCCTGATCTGCTCACCAGTCTGAGGAACGCCAGTGGCACTGGTGAGATCACGAGCTAGACAGTTCCAGGCCTCTGTTTTGTATTGGGTGCCCTGGTACTGGCCCCGCAGGAGTCTTTCTTCATGATTGTGGACAAGGAGCCAAACCATTACTTTGGTCTCCTCAATGCCCCAATGTTGCGCTCGAAATCGAGTGCCTTCTCCAACACCGGCCATGCTGACTGCAGAAGGGAGCTACAACCAGTTATGGCAAGTATTCCTGCCTGTGGAGCTTAAATATGCCTCATTTCCCACACTTATTTGTGACTGGCCAGTTTTGAAAAAACTCAGCTGTAGGTACACCTGCTTAACTGATGTTAGCAATATTTAATATTCATTTGATAGATATGTGTCTGTTGAAGTGCATGGTTATGAAATGTTGTCATGGCTTAGTGGTTATATACTGTGACTATAGTGCATAGTATCCCGAGTTCGAGCCTTGTAACTGCTTTTTATTTTCCTACTGGCCAGACCTGAATGGTTAAGGTACAGTAAAGGAGGTATAGCCGTGTTTAGCTGACTTTGCTCAGCGTTGCTCGACGTTGCCTGATGTTGACTTTGCCCAATGTTGCGCTGGTTAGCGCAGTGCACAGCTACACGCAAACATGTTCTGGTTGCACTAGTTGGCGCAATGCACAGCTCCTCCCAAAGACATTGCGCTAGTTAACGCAGTGCTCAACTACGAGCAATTAAATATAAATATGCTCAATACTGGTAAAATATGCTTAGCAGTGCTTTACATTGCTTAAAATAAGTTACTCATGCATCAGTATGCATAACCATTTCACCTTCCTATAAATATATATATATATATATATATATATATATATATATATATATATATGTGTGTGTGTGTGTGTGTGTGTGTGTGTATAATTCGTTCACTACTACATATAACATTTCAATGCTTTTTACAAAACTTTAAATAATAAATGTCAGGAAATATATTTGTATACAGATTTCCAACAGAAAATGGAACATGTAGTGGTGGGACTCGAACCGGGAATGCCTCCTCTTTGTGAGAAGGCTCTAACCACTACGCTATCACTATTTCACATATATTTTTCTTATTATCCTCTTCGGTGTCTAAATTGCTAACTGTAGCTAAGCAATGGGCAAACCCGCGCAAACATGCGCAAATACGGGCAGCTATATCAGAAATGAAAAAAAAAAACATTTCTTTTATTTTTTATATTTGTACGGGGTTTAATATATGGGGGAGTGTAGTGTTAGAATGTACACATGTGAGTGGACTCGCTCATGTAACTAGACATTTCCCGAGTTTCTAAATTGCAATGGCGTGGATTTCTGGACTGCTCTGCAGTCCGACACGCCCCCTACACTCGTCCACACTCTGTGTAAGCTTTAGAGTTGAGGCAGCGCACCCTCATTAATATGCATGGCATGCTGCCGTCATAGTCTTAGACTGGCGTTTCCGTGTAAGATTAATGTAGTCTTACACGGAAGATTAGTAAATCCTGGGGCATGTGTTTACATTACTGAACTTTAAGGATGAAAGAAAGAGAGAGAGAGTGCAAACTTAAACAGACTGGAACTGCATTTTGGATTATCAGTTTTATGTCAGAGGAGACTGTGTGAAACAAGGTTTGAAGCTGCTATGGGGAAAGCTGTAGCTCCTCAACAAAGAATACAATGACCTTATCCTAATTTGCGAAGTACAAAAGGGAATTGTTTTATTACATAAAACACATGCAAAGCTTTTAGTTTTATGTTACTGATATTAACCAAGAAATCTGTGGCTTCAACATAACTGAGAAGTCTCAACCAACACTCTGACCTAGCCCTAAACAATGGTTTGGTTTGTGTTTCTTTCAGTAATATGAAGCAAGCATTGTGAATTTGTTTTCTTTGTTCTTAACCAAAGTGCCAAGGCATGTATTCTTTTTAGCTGAACACACATTAATAAATGACCTGGTTTCATTGCATGAAGGCATGGTTGTGTGCCTTTACTTGGGGTCAGAGGCATCAGCATTACTACAGTATGTACTGTAACTGCACACCAACTTTAGTATATGGTTTATTAGTGGTTGTTGATAGGAAGTCTGAATTGTATGTACCTGAACACTCAAATATTATTCATCCAGAGTGCAAGAGTCATTTGTAGGAATACATTGTTAACATAGTATTAATAAAGTTTCCATGTGATAATGATGCAATGTTTAGTGCCGAGCTTTTAAACAATTAATTCCATACATACGCTGGAATGTGTGAAATTGGATCAACATTGGAGAAATGCATTAATTGCATCCCATAAACTTCATGTGACATAATATCTGGAATACATTGGATTACTTCTTTAATGTCTGTATTCCAGCTGTCACGTTCTTTCACATTTTATTACTCAGATATCTGTATACATTACTATTGTAGTTTGCCTGCAGAGGAATACAGCATTTGGCACCAGTGGATTTTATTTATTTTTCTTTATTTGTGTTTTCTTGAGTGGGCTAACCCTATTGAGCAGGACCCAGTTTCAGAGGGTATGTCAAGGGAATCATGCCATTACAAGATTTGTGATATAATACTAACAAATATAAACATGGTACAACAATTCATGTAGACATAAGAAGAAGTAAATGTAAAAGGTATAATAATTCCTGTAGATATCACTCAAATGTAGCACATTCACAAAATGTGGTACATTGTTTTAGTACAAGTTAGTTCTTAAATGCACTATGATCTCACATGCAGGATTAGTTACTTTTGAATGTTAATGGCACTGAATATATAGAAAAAATATACGTATGTGTGTGTGTGTAACAAAATTATGATGCCTTTCAAGTGCTATTTAGAGATATGTACAATTATTTACAATCATCACCTGAGGAAGGAGTGGCACACTGGTGCAGTAGATAGCATTGTTGCTGCATAGCAAGAGGTTCCCTGTTCAATTTTTGGCTGGGGTGCCTTCTGTGTGGAGTCCGTATGTCCTCCCTGTGTTCGCAGGGTTGTTCTCCGGATGTTCCTGTTTCCTCCCACATTCTAAAGACATGCAGTAGGTGGATTGGACACTCTAAACTGAGCATAAGCGTGAGTGTGAATGCAAGTGTGTGATGTGGAAAAATAACCAGACCAAGGCTAGACACTCAGCTGTGTAAACCTTGGCTCTAGAAGATTGTATACAAGAGAACAAAAACCAAGGATGCACCAACAGCTATGTAGAAATCCAAAAATTATCAGCAGACAAATCCAAAACAACAACAGCCAATGATATATTCCACTTTTTATTGACAGGAACAGAATAAAATAGTAAGCGCTTTCACATCCTATGATGCTTCTTCAGACTTCAATAACATTCAGTGAAAAGCCACTCTTTAAATACAGCTTCTTTGCACAGCTTAATCACATAACAAGCAATTACCTATTCATGTTTAAAGTGCCTGTGCCTAAATAATTCAATAGTACTTTAAAAGTTGATCACTTAACCCAGCATTATGTGCATAACAAAGTGCAGTTGAAATAACTTTATAAAAGTGTTGTTTCAGCATTATTCATAAAACACATATAAGCCACTCTTTAGATGCAGCTTCTTTGCACAACATAATCTCATATCAAGCAGTTGACTAATCATATTTAAAGTGCCTGTGCCTAAGGAATTCAATGGTGCTTTAAAAGTTAGTCACTCAGTACAATATTATATGCATAACATAATGAAAATGTTATTTCAACAAGTGTATTTCATCCTTTGAAGTCTTCTTCTGAAAACTCCGTTGAACTTATCTGTCATTGACCAAGTTTATAAAATTTTGTCTATATAAATTAGCTTATTAAAAATATATAAAAATAAAATGTCTAATAGAAAAAACTATAATGTCTAGTAAAAAATATATGCCATTTATAAAATGTCTCACTAAAAAAGCACATAAAAAATCAATGTTTTTTAGCAAGCTTATTGTGTCTATATACAAAGCTTCAGTGTTTAAGTGGTCTGGCTGCTAAGAATGGTTTTAGTGAGATCTTCTCATTTAGACCATGTTTATGGGCTTGCAGCCTAAGGATCCACTTGTTTTCTACTTCCTCTGTTCTATTTTTGGGGTTCCCCAACCTACTTGTCCTATTCACTTTTTCTAACACCCTAAATCTAAAACAATGCGTTAGACCATTTTCTATTACATGTCGTGCCAGTGCATTGGTGGTATTTTCCTTGTTTATAGCATAGATGTGCTCTCTTATGCGTTCACGTAACGTTCTATTGGTTTTTCCAACATAGAACGTTTTGCATAACTGACATTGTGCCAAATAGACCACATCTGTGGTTTTGCAATTGGCAAAGCCTTTAAATCTATATGTATGCCCTGTATAAGGGTGTATGAAAGTTGCTTCTTCCGCTATGTATTTACATTGATTGCATGCAATGCAGGAAAAAGTGCCTTCCTTCGATGTCAAAGTAGGGCCCCTATGCATTTGTTCATAGCATAGGAGCCTATTCAATGATTTCATGTTTCTATGTTTCTCATTCCACACCTTTCGGCCCCAGAACTTGGACTGAAGCTTCAAAGGCGGTGGTGTTTCCATATTAATAAAGGATGCGCACACCTCCAGACTGGTAGCCCAACATAACACATCAGAGATACTTCAGGTGCAGCTAACGTTGGGTAAGACAGCGATTCAGGTCATAACCTGTTATAGGTCCCCAACCATGTCCCAAGACACTCACTCCACTTTCCTAAGCACCCTGGAGAATATTACGGTCCAGCCTAACACACTCATACTGGGCAACTTCAACTACCCCTCCATTAACTGGGAAAACTACTCATGTACCAATACACTTGCCCAACGTTTCCTGGAATTCATTAATTTCAAAGCCCTGGACCAGTTCGTTCTTAACCCTACTAGTGGTAGCAATATCCTTGGCCTTGTCATTACCAATATGGGCGACCGCTGCTCTACACCAATAGTCAACTCTTCCCTGGTTAGATCCGACCACAAACTAATCACCTTGGAAATCCACATCCCTCCCACCCCCCTGCAAAGGTAACCACCATGAAAAACTTCTCCAAAGCTAACTTTGGGCTCCTAAGAACAGAGGTGGCTAACTTCACAGCACCCATGCAAATGGGGGAATAGTTGCATGACCGTCAAATCATACACCAATGCACTGTACGAACACGTATACAAATGCATGGATCTCACCATACCCAAAAGAACCAAGATGCTCTCCTCCAATAAAAGAAAGCTAATCTTGTGGTCCCCTGCCATAAACAAACGCTACAACAGAAGGAGGAAACTGATGCGGAATAAGGTGAAGTCTCAAGACTGGAAAAACGTTCTTATCAGCCTCAACAAAAAGTTGAGATCCCTCATCAAATCCTCTAAAGCTAGCTATGAAAACAGAATTGCAGCAGATAGTAAAGACAACCACAAGGCCTTCTATAGTTATGTATAGAACCTCCACAGCAATACTCAGATTTGCTCTGAGCTACTACACAATGGTACCTCCTATACCAAGCTAACAGGTATTGCCAATATACTGGCTGACAGATTCAGTGCCAACTTTACTCCCTTTATCCCCCCCCCAAAGGACCAATCACAATACCAGTAGATTGCCAGGCACCCAGTATTACTGCTGCACAGGTTAAAATAGCACTGTTCAAGGCCAAGAATACAGCTTCTCTGGGACCTGGCAATATCCCTGGCTATGTTCTACATGAACTACAGGGTGAACTGGCACCTCACCTGTATGCCCTGGTTAATCAAAGCCTCACCTCAGGCTTTGTCCCTACTGAATGGCGCACTGCTATAGTCATCCCCTTCCACAAAGGAGGATCGACTACAGACCCTGGGAATTATTGCCCCATTAGCCTGACAAGTCTAATATGCAAAGCTATGGAATGCATCATCATGGACCTAATAAACAAGGATATAGGGAATCTCCAAACTCTGGATCCCACACAGTTTGGTTTTGTGAAGGGTAGATCATGCCTGCTCAACTTGGCCGACTTGTTTGAGTCAGTCACAAGAGCTGTGGATGAAAGTAAGGTGGTTCATATGGCCTACCTTGATCTGGCCAAGGACTTTGAAACCATTCCCCACTCAGGAATCATAGAAAAACTCATTAAGCTAGGCATCAACCCCTATATCACTAGTTGGGTTGCAAACTGACTCACAGATAGAACTGACAGTGTGAAAGTAGCTGACTCCAAGTCAGACTGCTGATCAGTCACGAGTGGAGTCCCACAGGGATTGTTCCTGGGTCGTCTCCTGTTTGGCGTCTACGTCACAGAAGTGCAGTCCAACATGAAGGGACTTTGGCTGACAAAGTTCGTAGACAATTGTAAGTTGGGAGCCATTATTAACTCCCCAAGTAATGTTTTCATCCTACAGAAAGACCTCACTGAGACCAACAACTGGTGTTAGAACCATGGCCTTAAGCTCAATGCCAAAATGTGTGTCATCATCCCCTTTGGGAAAAACCCAGTTCCCATGAACTACCACATTGATGGTAGTCCAGTGAGCACAGAAGGCGTTATAAGAGATCTGGGAACACAGGTTGACAGCAACCTCTCTTTTGACCACCACACTGCCACTGTGGTCAGAATGCCCTTCTATGTGGTACATCTCATTACTAAGGGTTTTGCATCCAGGAATAAAGAGGTCATTGTCTCCCTCTACTCTTTTCTCATTAGACCAATCGAGTACAATGCCCCATTTGGCATGTACCTCACTAGACACCTGCAACAACTGGAGAAGACACAAAAGTACCTCACAAAGAGGATCCTAGGCCTTAAACACTTGTCTTATATGGACAGACGCAAAAACTCCAAGTATTCTCTGTCTCATATCTCCTACTTAGAGGCGATCTCTGCTTGACTTACAAAGCCATGTCTGACCCAGCTCTGTTAGAAATGTTACATCTAAATAAATCCCAATCCCTCTGCACCACATGCTCCAGAGACCTCAACCTCATTACCACAATCAACAGAACGTGCCAGAGGGACAGGTTCATAACCCAGAGACTGTCCATGCTGTGGAATAAACTTACCATACATGTCAAACAGAGCACCTCACTGGCCCTCTTCAATAGAAATCTTGATGAGTGGATGGGAAATAGAAAATTCACCCCGGGAATTACTCCAGTGGCTCTACTCTATAGAGGCACTGCACACTAAGGTCAGGTGGCACGATGCCAGGGTAATCCTATGGGCTAGGCTTGTAAAGACTCCAGGGACATTAGCCTAGTACATACCTATGAATCTATGGTGTAGAGGCAGGAGTAGATGTTCTCTGTAAAAATGAATGACCTAGGGTAGAATGTTGTGTGCTCCGAGGGTGACGAGAATAGGGAAGAACGTTGTCTGCTCCAGGGGTCAGGAAACTAGGGGAGAATGTTGTCTGCTTCATGGGTTGGGAGAATATGGGAGAATGTTGTCTGCTCCATGGGTCAGGAGAATAGGGGAGAATGTTGTCTGCTCCTTGGGTGAGGAGAATTGAGGGGGATTTTTTCAAGAGCTGGTTCAATGTCATGCTTGTTAATTTTTTTAATGAATGAGGAAGTGTACTCAAGAGGCTCTACAGGTTTGGGATGAATGAGGTGTAGGGGCTTGAGGCAGGTAAGCAAACTCTTTAAGGAAATGATGGGGGCTGAGGAAGTCTGATTATATAGTAATAGTGTCTTCTTGCAAGGCAGTTTTGTTTGGAAAGCATTTAGTGATTTGATTTACAAGGCACCTGAATTGTTTGGGTTTGTCAATTAAATTTTATTGAGATGCTTGTAGAAGGTTTGTCTGATGTTTTTCAAGTACATTTTTGGCCAGATTTCTTAGGATGATACAGTTAACTCTGTTTTTGGGAAGGATGTTTCTTCCATAAATGTCAGACCCTGTCTCTAGTTTATATACAAACTAAAGTTCTTCAGTAATTCATTGGTTAGTATTCTTTTTACTGTAAGTGGTGAAAAAGTAAATTCAAGTTGAGTCACTGACATTGATGATACCAATTGCGATGGCATTTCATTGCTGTTAGCCTCTCTCATATAGTGAATGTAATCTGCAAAGGCATGTTCAGTATTCTGAGAGGCAGGCAGGGCCCTTGGATTATTAATACTGTCTTTGGATTTGCCAAGAGTTTTGCTTGCTGTAGTTCTGAAGGTTGTGGTTTATTATGGTTTCTCCTTTGTAATGCAGTATTGCAGCTTTCTTTAGCTTTACAGATTTCATTCTGCCACTTGTTTATTTGTTCAGAGATGTTAACTCACCTTCCTCTTTATCTACAATCTAACCATGGTTTTATTTCCTCATAAATTCCCTTAAGTGCTTAAGAGGATGGTACTGTTTTCTCTCAACAGCTATCAAGAGGTGTGTGAGGTCATTAAAAAGCTGTAGTACCTCAATGATATTTTTAGTGAGTTAGACAATCCCTCCCGATGGCTCTGATTTCTGATTTTTTCCCCCTTGACTCTGATGAATTCAGTAGGTAAGTTGTTCTATCTTCTTGCCAAAACAATTCTTCTCTGCTATGCAAACGTTAATCTTCCCAGGTTCTGAATAAAGGGTTGTGATCACTTAGGCAGTTAGAGAAGACTCTATATTCAGTGTTTGTGTTTTTGTTTGGTTGGTAACTAGGAGAATTTTATCATTGCCAGAATTTTATTGTCTGCTGATTGGTACATACTGCAGAATAATGTTTGTTGAGTACTGGGAGTTTTCACAAGTTGATGTTGATATATGTTTTGAAAATCCCAAGGACAGGATGTTGCTTTTCAAGGTAGTCTTTTGAATGTTTGTTAAAGGGTATTTTGAAATCTCTCAGGATAAATAATTTACCTGTCCAAGTATCACAGAACAAATCTGTGGTAGCTGTAATGCTAATAACAGAAACTGTTGCAGCTTGTACTGTGTAAATGAACGATTTCATGCAATACACAGTTAAGGCAGGAGGACTATAAGCCTACATTAGGCCACTTCAGCTTCTTAAATACAACATGGCCTTCAAAAACATCCTCACCTGCTCTAACTCCAGATTTTCTGATTATTTTATTTCTACTGTTTCCTGTACGTTGCAAACTGGAAGGATTTGCCGTATTCATATACCTTGACAGAAAACAAACAAGATAGGCAGAAATGTGTAAAACAGCTAGAAAAATGGCTAAAATGTAGTTTTCTACCATTCTGATAAACCTATTCTTTAAATAAGAAAGAAGGCAAAAAAGCTACAGTATATAACATATGAAATGACATGTCATCTTATAGGCATTGGGGAAGGCATCTACAAGAAAGCTGGAAATGAGCCCTATATTTCAACAAATCAGCAGATATAGATCAAAAATCTGTTGATGAGGAGTTTGAGCTAGATGGTAACTGACACCCTGCAGGAGATAGGAGTAGAAAACATATGGTGGCATTCTAAGAATAAAAGGCAGCAGGATTGGGTCTATAGTAGAACATCGACTTTTTAAAACGTTGAATGTTCTAATATTGACCCCTATTCAGCAAACGCTGACAATATCGAACATACAGAACAGCAAATTTTTTTCCAGGGAAAAAATTTGCTGTTCCGACACACATACACACAACACAAACACACCAAACAAACAGCAATCCACACACATACACCTAAAATCCTACATCTAACCCTACACTAAACTGTACACACACCACTAGCTATCCACTTACCTTAACCCAAACTCTAACCCTAAGGTCCGTCACTATCGCACACTCACCTCACCCACCCCCTAACCCTAACTCACCTACCCCGCCCTAACCCTCACGTCCACACAATCGCACACTTATCTGACCCACGCCCTAAACCTAACTCACCTACCCCACGCCCTAATCCTCACATCCACACAATCACACACTTACCTGATCCCGACCCATAACTTTCCACCACAGTGCTGAAAATAGCGAAGCCACAGGAACGGCCAACCAAATTCCTTCCCTAGGAAGAAATTCGGTGTTCCACAGCTTCGCTATTTTCAGTGTTCGCTGAATAGGGGTAGATACTAGAACAATCGAAGTTGTGAAACTTTGATGTTCTAATATAGACACGCAGGATTAGATAGTTTAATGTAAAGAAGTATGCCCACAGCATCACTATGAATATGCTCATAGTATGCTGCTTGAAGTATGCACACAGCATCACTATGAGTACGCTCACAGTATACTGCTAGAAGTATGCACACAGCATCACTATGAATACACTCACAGTATGCTGCTAGAAGTAGCACACAGCATCACTATGAGTACGCTCACAGTATATTGTTAGAAGTATGCACACAGCATCACTATGAGTACGCAGACAGTATACTGCTAGAAGTACTCACACAGCATCACTATGAGTATGCTGACAGTATACTGCTAGAAGTACGTACACAGCATAACTATTTGTAAACTCACAGTATACTGCTAGAAGTATGCATTCAGCATCAATATGAGTATGCTCACAGTATACTGTGAGAAGTATGCACACAGCCTCACTATGAGTACACTCACAGTATACTGTTAGAAGTACACAAACAGCATCACTATGAGTATGCTGACAGTACACTGCTTCTCATGCTAAGTTGGGACAAGGTACAAATACACTGGTACTCAACATGGGATGAAAAGTGTAAAAGGACTTCTTATCCCTTTTCTCCTGGAAGAGAGAGCCACACATAATGAAAAGTACTGTTACATTCACTAGTAGGACAATGAGCAAAGTGTGCATGACCCACACTGGTCACATAAAGTCAGAGGCAAAAAAAAAAAAGTGATGGGGAGGGTCAGAATGGTAAACATCGGTACCGACTGTATAATAAGTTTCCCTTTACTTTCTTTTGGCAGCACAACAATTCAGAAACCAATCTCAGTTCTGACAAAACATTTCAAAGCAAACATTTGTACATAGTAACAGAAGCAATTAAGTCAAAAATAGGTGGCCTCTGGATATATTCATTGAACATTTACCTCAAGAAACAGCATCTTTTCAGGGTAGTAGTATTCCAGGACTCGGTTGTTCTACCCATATGGGTCAGATGATGACTCAAAATCAACATTACTAAAATGATTGCCTTATTTTCTGTCCTTGCTTCACCATGTTCATATCATAGTTGCCTACATTTTATTTTTATCTCTCATTTTTTCCCTCACAGTTACCATAACTATCAACTCTTCCCTCTCTCCTCTCATTTCCATTATTTATTTACTTATTTGTCATTTTACCTTCCAGTTTTAAATATTATTCCTTTATTCATCTCTGTTTTCCTCTGACTGCATCCTCATTGTAGCTAATGTCTAATTACACAGCTATTGCCACCTCTACCCATTATTTCATTGCAGACTCCACCCAATTCCTCACAATGACAGCAGATGCTTTAATTTTTTTATACATGCCCATATGCATGATTTTGTATGGATTAAAAATGAAGCATCCTTCACTGAGTAGAAATGCATGCAGATTTACTCATTGTGTGCCTTTTTGTACACCTGAGTACCTTCCACAGGCACTGCATCAATTTGATAACTTTACATTTAATACCTGTGTATTAGACAAATTATGTAATCTTCTTCAATGTATGCTGCTTGGGTGGTAATCAATTTAATTAGAGATCAGAATGGTCATTTATCTCAAATTTGATGTTTGTTTACAGAATAAGACAGCAACTGGAGCAGCTGTTTCTTCTCATGTTGGTTGTTGCAGGTAGAAATGATATCTACATTTTAAAATGGTTTCAGGCTGATATATGGGGAGTGCACAAAGAACAAAAAGTTACAGGTACAAATAAAATGTACTAATGCTGTTATGATCACATGCAGACTTTTTTCTTAAAGCAGTAGCTGTTCTGTTCTTTATAAATTGCTTTCTTTTTATGTTAATGATGCCTACATTTGTTTCTACTTTCCTTTATTACTTTTCTTAAGACATCTCTGAAAGCAAGCTTTTGACAATCAAAGGATTCTTTCATGCATAAATGAAACAATTTCATTATAAATGTCAAGGAGATGTCAAAGCAAATAACTGCATTCACCAGGCAATTCACCTGAGAAAAGTAGACATCTAAATGCAATCAGTTGTTCCATTATGGTAAGGGCCTAGGAGACCCTTGGTGACCTGACAACACATTGTAATGCCACACAGCAATAAGCTCTAATAGCACATTCTAGCATTAATGTGAAGATAAGCTTTCATCATCTAGGATTGAACAGACAGGCTACATGCAGCCTCTGGGTTATCCATTTCTCAGAAATCAGGGGTAGGCAAGGATATAGCCAGGATATGTGACTCAGTAAACACAGTAACACCAAAAATATTGGCAAACTTAGCCTCATAAACTATACTGAAGTCACTGAAAAATTGGCACAGTTATAAAACAGATTTTATGGGATGGGGGAGTGATCTGTTAGAAAGTATAGCACTCTTTCAAGAGACAGATGGGGAAGGCCCTCAGGGAACAGAGTAGGTGATTAGAAAACCATGTTATTTTTCTTACAAAACTGTGTCCCTTAGCTGCAGGTAGGCACATACATGCCCTTATTTACCCCCTCATCACTCTTCCTCTGTAGATGCCAGCAAGTTATTTCTAAATTTCACTACAGCTCTCTGTAAATGAAATGCAGGAGACATACTTGTTTAGATATTCAACCGAACTTTTGATAATGCTTCTACTTCCCCATTGTATGTTTTTTCATACAGACTCACTGAGTTTTGCATAAACAAAGGGAATTTAGTGAAAGTAGTCTTCAGCTAGAGACTGTTTTCATTTAGAGGTAGAAAAACTATGACCTCCTTTCTGATAATGTATGCAACAGACAGCTTGTCTTTGTGAACAGTTGGGAGCATAGCATTAGACTGTCACATTACTCTGTCCTCTCTGTGCAGTGTGCAGGCATATTCTGAAGGTTAAAACACTATTCTGAGACTGTTATACTGGGCAGCTGTCTTTATCCCCCAAAGACACAATGATTTCTGTGTTGATTGTATAACCTGAGTTCAGTTTATGAAACTACCTATGGCTAAACACTGTGCAAGTGAAAATCATATCAGATCACATTCAGATGAGTCATAATTGTATTAATTACAGGCTGTGCTAAAGCCAAATTATAAATGCACATTTTTAGATATACATACAGGTTGGGGGTGCAGCAAGCACAGTCACCTGCATTGATTAAAGTGTGATACAATTTTATCTGAAATGAATGTTCTGATAAACAGACTGCATTCACTAAATTAGATTCACCTAATTGAGACTTAATACATTTTCTTTCCATAGAATGTCCTACAATTAATGTACAGATTACAAGGGACACATCTGTGGAATTCATCCAAGGGACACATCTGTGGAATTCATCCTAGACGTAGTTTTACTTTCTGACATGGCTCTCAAATACCACTTACTTAGGCAGTAGGGAAGTTAGAGTCTGTTGCACATGCATCAGGGTGTATACACTATATGTACAACCAGCAAATATTTAGTTGTTTGCAGACTGAAACATTTCCTTCTCAGGACAAAATAAAGCAGAGGATGTTTCTTTTCCATGTACTTATCTGACCACAAATTTTCCAGTATTACTTGCAGTCATGGGTAACTATGTGGTAACATAAATGCCTATATGTATGTATGTATATATTTAGCTTTATAGAGTTGAGAATTAACTAGAAAATGTAAGAAAGCATTCTGAGTGTGGAAATGGCTACTACTAAAGACTGACATTAAGAAAATTAAATCTATATAGTACCGTTTATAGTTGTGCACATGGACACATGATTGCATTATATCACTTTTCCTTGATGGCAGAAGGGAAAGCCTATGCAATTGGCTTTTTAACTGCATTTAATATTTTACATCCTCTCCACCACTCCCTTCCCATTCACCCTTTCTCCACCTACCGCATGCCCTCTTGAATGCCTCAATGGAATCCCTCTCCACCACTCATCTTGGTAGCCCATTCTCCCTGTGTACAACCTTTTACCTGAAGAAGTATGTTTATTGATCCAAGCAGCAATTTGCCACCATAGTGTGCTACCTGTGACCACTCTTCTCTCTCATTCTGTCTTCCTTACAAAACCCCATCTACATCTTCCTGACATGGCATTGCACACTGATATAATGCCTTTCCCATCTCTTCAAGTCTTTGTCTCCTGTCCTTGCATCACCAATCTCTGAATATACTACTTCTTAAGTTACACCAAAAAAGTTTATTTACAGACTGGGGATGTGTATTTAAGTCCACTTGAAATGAAATACATAAGCAAGCATTCAGCTGCAAGTCATTAGCAAATAAGATATCTGAAACATGACCACAGTAAGTAGTACCATTAAAAATTCATCTAAATTTGACCTCACTCCCAGGGCACAGAGGGATGATGGTCTTGCTGAAACATAGATAACCTGAGTTTCATTAATGTCTCATCTGCTGGAGGAAATGGAGTAGGCAGGATCAGAATGAGTGGACATTGACCCCCCCCCCCCATCCTGGGCAGAGAAAGGTAGCTCTTCTCTGCCATTTGGGCAGTGCACAGTGAGAGTTCTGGTTAGTGCACTCATGCAGATGAGACATACAGAGAACAAGCTGCATTAGTGCTTGAAATGTATCTATGGCTAAAACATTCATGGAGGCAAACATGTCTGTCTGGAAGATGGGCAGTGATTGCAGAGATCTGAAGAACTGCAGATCAGGGTTAGAAGCCCCATGGGTCGGTCTGCTGGACAAACTGATTGGCTGACCCTCTCCCTACTGCTTGACTCTTGCCTCTCAGAGAGAGGCTGGCCCGTGACCTTGAATTGAGGATTGAATGAACTCAGCTCTTACCTCTGGGAGGGGATAGAACAAATCTTCAGTCTGTCCCAGGGAAGCTGGTGAGCTCCTTGGGCTCAGTGGATCTAGGATAGAGTGGAGGTTAGGTAAAATCACTCCAGGGGCCTGGCTGACTCTCAGAGACAGAATGGATGGCCAATTGGCCACTGGTAGCAGGAGTCATTGGGTCAGTCAAGCAAATGGGGGTAACACATTCATCCAAAATAATGTTAATCTAGACAATTAATTTTGAACATTTTTAGTCAAAAAGCTTACACAATAAAGTTGATGGATTAGTGGCTATTATCTCTATGTTTAGTGAATGGGTTACACTTTTAGTTACAAAGTGATTCCCTTATAATAATATTTCTTCAGAGACTGACTCTATGAAAATTCTGATCATAATGCCAACTTTAAATTTTCCAGTTCAGCTATAAATTCTCCCTACAAAGACTGGTTTTCGTTTTTGGACAATACTGCCCATCTTATGTAGATTTTCCATGATTATTTTCTTGTGAGAGTATGGGGCTGAAATGCAGTCCCTAACCCAGCTAAAGACAACATATCTTGTCCTAGAAGCATTAGTTTCTCTGTTATGGATCTATTTTACAGGTGCTGGGTTTATTTTACCTTCTGAACCCCTAAAGATTTCTTAACCACCTAAAAAAAGATTTTTTTTTTAAATGACACAAATCTTTATTTAGAAATATTTTTCTTGGTATTATATACTTTAATGTCTATAATAGACAGTTATCTTTCATGACACTAGATTATTTCCTAACCAGTCTTCCATTAAACATTTTCATAATTTAAGTTCTAGGAATCTCTTTACGAACAGTGGAAGCTCATTCCCAATATTCTTGACGACATGAAAGCTAAGACATATATAAATGACCAACCTAATATGTTTTAATTAAATCATATGGTGTTTGAATTAAAACTAATGTTAGAGGGACCTAATATAAGCCTGTTTAAGGTTTTTTTTAATTCAAAACTTTAAATTGGACAGGCAATCCAAAGTGAGATCCAAACATAACTGTACACTTTTAGATTATTCAGATGAGACACAGAAGAGCATTTCAGAGATCCAGAACAAAATGATGCTTTGTTTCTGAGTTCTTTTGGTTAAATTCTAT
This sequence comes from Protopterus annectens, assembly GCF_019279795.1. Classification (NCBI taxonomy): domain Eukaryota; kingdom Metazoa; phylum Chordata; order Ceratodontiformes; family Protopteridae; genus Protopterus; species Protopterus annectens. Next base: position 414,271,510 of record NC_056741.1, read on the forward strand.
CCACTGGCTAAATACATGGAATGGGCCCCATTGCCTTCACCATATATAGCTGAAATCTTTAAGGTCTATGACCCCACAAATTATATTTACTTTATTACTAAAGTCAATTTTGAAAGCATTGTTCCAGTAGATACTCTTTTCATCTTTGCAGAACATTCATACAATCTTTATTTATACCTGCAGTCAGACTCCTTTGGTATTCAAATTGATGACTTTTTAACTTAGTTTCATTTTTTCTATTCCATAAAAGCATCTTAAATGTTTAGATGCAGACATTACATGTAAAAAGATTCTAAACGTCATCTTCCAGTTAAGACTATATAGGGCCTGGGATCAGATGATTTCTCAGACTCATATATAACTATATATCTATATCTATATGTCGATATCTATATCTATAATTATATCTATATCTATATTAGACTCTGTCTACTCAGAGGGTTGGTGCCCATCTTTATACCAAACTGACTGTGAGTTTGAAAACAACGGTCATTCAGGAAACACTAAGAACATCACTACTGTTTCAGCATTTAATATAAAAGCGTAGCTCACGTGCTATCGTAGGCTTATGGAACGCCAGAGTTACAGAATGGTGGATGCAGCTGTATCACTTTATTGTTTCTACAATGTTCTAACAAAGCACAGTTTCTCGATGGAGACCGCTGTAAATGGTAGTTACTTTCATGATGGAGACTCCATGAAAATAATAAAGAGAACTAATGAAAAATAACTTCTAAGACTGGACTTCATTGCTGGACTAAAAGTTGGAGAAGCAGAAAGAAGGAAGTAATGTTCCTGCCTACTGCAACAGCTGTAAGGAACAGAAAATTAATATCTTTTCATGTTAGAGTAGACAGAAAATCTGAACATCACTACTTTGTTTTTTTAAATAAGCTGCCATCTGACCTAGAGATCACAGCAGTGCAGTGGAATTTCATACATTTGGATTAGAGCTTCAGTAAAGCAATGCATACAGTGATCTTCTCCTAGGTATGACCAAGGAAAGTGCACAGGAATCTTCTCCTAGATATAACCAAGTAAAGTGTACAGTGATTTTCTCCTAGATATGACCAAGCCAAGTGCATGGTGCTCTTCTCCTTAATATGATAAACTGCACAGTAATATTCTCCTAGATATGACCGAGTAAAGTGCATAGTGATCTTCTCCTAGATATGACTAAGTAAATTGCACAGTGATCTTCCCCTAGACATGACCAGGCAAAGTGCATAGTGATCTTCTCCTAGATATGACCAAGTATAGTGCACAGTGATCTTCTCCTAGATATGACCAAAGTGCATAGTGATCTTCTACTATATATGACCAACTAACATGCATGGTGATCTTCCCCTAGACATGACCAGGCAAAGTGCACAGTGATCTTCTCCTAGATATGACTAAGCATAGTGCACAGTGATCTTCTCCTAGATATGACCAAAGTGCACAGTGATCTTCTCCTACATATGACCAAGCATAGTGCACAGTGATCTTTTCCTAGATATGACCAAAGTGCACAGCAATCTTCTCCTAGATATGACCAAAGTGCACAGTGGTCTTCACCTAGCTATGACCAAGTAAAGTGTACAGTGATCTTGTCCTAGACATGACCGAGCAAAGTGCAGAGTGATCTTCTCCTAAATATGACCAAGCATAGTGCACAGTGATCTTTTCCTAGATATGACCAAAGTGCACAGTGATCTACTAGATATGACCAAAGTGTTCATGATTTTCTCCTAGATATGAGCAAGCAAAGTGCACTGGGATCTTCTCCTAGATATGACCAAGTAAAGTGTACAGTGAGATTCTCCTAGATATGATCAAGTAAAGTGCACAGTGACCTTCTCCTAGATTTGATGAAGCAAATTGTACAGTGTTCTTTTCATAGATATGGCCAAGCAAAGTGCACAGTGATCTTTTCCTAGATATGACCATGTAAAGTGCACAGTGGTCTTCTCCTTGATATGACCAAGTAAAGTCACAGTGGTCTTCTCCTAGATATGACCAAGCAAAGTGCAGAGTGGTCTTCTCCTAGGTATGACCAAGCAAAGTGCACAGTGATCTTCTCCTAAATATGACCAAGTAAAGTGCATTTTTCTCCTAGATGTAACTAATCAGTAGCATAAACAAATATGAGGAACCCACATTATAACAGTCAAATAATAGTTGCATAAACTGTGCTTCTAGAGTCTGGAGTTTCAGTGGAAAGCAACACTCCACAGTTAGTTATGTAAGTTGATGTTGTCAGTAATGCTAAGTTAAACAAATGATGCACATGTTTGCTTTCATGGTACTTTGAAGCATTCTTAGAATTGCAGAAAAAAAAGGCATGGTTTTAATTTGTCATCAAAATATTTATTTGTCTCTGAATTCTGTGAATATATAAAAGAATTTCTAAACTGTCTCCTTCACTCAAGTCTATTGGAGGCATCCTAAGATCTTTCTGAACATTTGAATGAAATTACATGCTGTCTTTTCATACACTGTTTTAGATCTATGGGAATGATCTTAAAATGGCAGAAAAGAAGGAAAGATTATGTGCGGCAGCTCACTCATCTCTTCTGTGACTTATGTACTTATCCAAGCTAAGCTGCATTCTCCCTTCCTTTTCCACATGGTAGCATGGTAGACATTCTTAGAATGGAAGCAGAAAGCATGAGTATGATGTCCCATATCTTCCCTTCCTAAAATCCTTTAAACTTTAAAGAAATTCCATGCTGTCACCTTGATTAAATTTGCAGGATGCATTCTTGGAGCCTTGGCATCCTTTCTTATAGCATGGTAGCTCAAAGGGATGATCTTAGCCTACCAATTTCAGGATCTGTGGCACATTAGTAACCTCTGGTTACTGTCTCTGTGGAAAATGCATTGGTTTCCCTCTGGATACTCTTTCTTCCCCTTCCGAAAAAATGTCTTAGTTAGTTGGCTATATAATTTCTTTCTCTTTTTACATATGTAGCATTTATCGTTGTCCTTTTAGTCCTGGCCAAAAAGGATCCCCAAACCAATAAATAAACATCTGCTATGAATTTCAGTGAATCTTTAAAAAAAATGTTTCCTCTCATGTTAGTACTACATAATGCTTCATTCTGTCAACTATCTAAGTCTTTGAATGAGCTTTGAACAGCTTCTGCCTTCACTGCTTGTTACTATGGAAGCTATACTCAGACTGGCAGAAAAAATGAAGGTATGATCAGGACAAATGTCAAATGGAATGTCTGAATTTTCCAGGTATCAGATATATATTACAGACTAGAAATGGCTGTAAAAATACAAGAGGAGAAACACATAATAATTTTGATGGTGAAATTTAAGTCGATGCTCCTTACTACAAAGTAGTGTGAGTCATGAGGTCTAAATTACACTAAAACATTTTTTGACTAAAACATACTAGTACCAGTAGTTGGTTTTATTTAACACTTGTGCAATAAATTATGACCTGATGTGGGTGCAATGTAGTTTACTCATGTCTGGTGTGATTAGGTAATGAGGGTGAATCTCCAGGAATAAACAAAGGAGTCATGGGTAAACCTACACTGCCCACACCCACACATGGTTTATTAATATACAATAAAATTACTTAAAATATAAACTTCCTACATTTGATAAATAATGTCATTGTACTACAGATCTTCTTCTGTTCCTTCTTGCTAACCTCAGTGTCAGGGGACGTTTGAATTGCACATGCATACATTAGTGTACAAGCTGGAACTTGCATAGTAGGTCAGATTTAGTGTACATGCTACCACTTTTTAAGGAAGTTAAAAGTGACGAGATATCAAGACTTTTGTTTATAGAACATTTAGGACCATCTTTATGGAGTGTTATTCTTGGGTGTTTCCTCATTATTACTCTGTCATGCTATGTAAAATACAATGTTTGCTACAGCGAGCAAGAAGGGGTAGATGAGTGCAACCAACATTATAACATAAGCAGAATGGGGGGGTGGACTGAGTCTCCATGTTGTGGATAGCAAATGCTTTCTTATTGTGGTATTCAAATGCTATGTTCATGAAATGTTGTAACTGGAGATAAATGCAGCCCTTCTGAGCTGGGAGTTTCTGGTTACAAGCTTATTGTGCCTGCTTATTTGAACTGTTTCTTTCTGAAATTGGTACGCTTTGTTTGCTGTAGCATATACTAAATTCAGACCTGCTGAATCTAGCTTTGTTTGTATAACTTGAGCAATAATCCAGGCCATCTTTTTTGGAGATGGTTCCCCTGCACCCTTGTGGCAAGAGTGTGCAGTTAGAACTTGTCTAATCAAAGACTGCTGGAATGGAGCTCAGTTTCTAGCTTTTTATTGGTTACTTAGTTAATTTGTTTAAATCAGTTTGCTCATTTGCTACTGTTATATTAACATAAATAAATAAATAAATAAATACACCTTATGCATCACCCCTTAGCTAAGGTTAAACTATTCCCGGTGCCATAAAGTCTGCTCTTTAAATTTTACCTTAGAACTAGCCAATTTTTTAGTTTTAGCAGTCAAATCTGTTTCTTTTAGCTCAGCACTTGTTCAGAACTCGTAAGCATTAAATACGCTACAAATTACTACAACACTCAACTTTCCTCATTTGTCTAGAGGAAAACAGTTTTTAGTACTTAATAAATAAGCATCTATCCAGGCATGTTTAAGGGTCAGCTCCTGGTGTTTTCTCCTGTCTACCTGATGAATCTGGGCATCTTGGGGCAATGCAGCAATTGCCTCATGTACACAGACAACCCTCTCCTCCTACCACCCAACACTACAACCTGCGAGAGATGCACTTATTTAGCCAAACTGGAAGCAAAGCTCTCTTCACCCAAGATTGGACTAGACAGTCAAGAGGAGAAGGTAAACACTTGCAACACACCACACCACACTCATCACATCATCCCTCAAAACCTACACTACCAAAACACAAACATAAGAACACAAAACACACACCTACATTCGCGGAGGCTATCAATAAAAATCTGCTCAAGCAACAGAGACCTCCAAAGCAGACAAGCAAGCAACCTCCACCCCCCAACACAACCCAAATGACACACAGCCCACAAACTCAGTGTGCCACTCAACCACAGCCCATAAGGCATAACAAAGTACCCAACACTCTAGTCATAGGTGACTCTATAGTCAGGCACACTGATGTTCCACTCACCAGGCTAAACAAGGAGAAAGTTACTGTCAGCTGCCTGTCGGGTGCCAGGATCCGCCTCATAATGCACTCACTCAGGTCACTCCACAACAAGAATAAATATGACTCTGTCATTGTCCATGTTGGTGTGAATGACCTCAGACATACCTCCCTGGAATACATGAAAAGAGACATGGAGGAGCTCTCTGATCTTGTAGCCCAGGCAGGTATGACCCTAGCTCTAAGTAGCATCCTGCCATCACCCAGAATGATACCACAGTACAAGGACAAAATGATTGACTTCAACAATTGGCTAAGCTTCTGGTGTCATTCTAAGGGGATCCAGTATCTGTCTGCCTGGGATGACATGATTGACGAACCACGATGCTTTGCCAGAGGTGGCCTGCACCTGTTGCCCTTGGGATTCCAGATACTGGCTAAGGATCTAGCCACCACTATAGTGCCTTTTTAAGCAAGGTTCAAATGACAAATTCACCACCATAACAGGTACAAGCAAGCAAAATCTGAGGGTAATGCTACTCGATGCTAGAAGTCTAAACCTCAAATTACATTCATTCAAGGCACTCCTTAAAATGGAGAACATCGACATCTGTGCAGTGACAGAGACCTGGTTCAAGGGTCCAGACAGCACTCCAGCATTACCAGGCTGTAATTCAACCACACCTTTTGGCCACCTAACCTGGCCCGAAACACTAAAGGCAAAGGCGTGTCCATATTCATTAAAGATATCCACAACTCCAGGCTAGTTGCTCAGCATTATACACCCAAGATTATCCAAGTGCAACTAACTCTGGGCAAGACCGCAATCAAAATTGCAACTTGCTACAGATCCCCCACCATGCCCCAGGATTCCCACTCTTCATTTCTTGATAATGGAAAATATTACGGTACAACCCAACACCCTAATAATGGGCGATTTCAAGTACCCCACCATTAACTGGGAAAACTACTCATGTGCCAAATCTTTTGCTCAACGTTTTCTGGAATTCATAAATTCCAATGCCTTGGATCAACTTATCTACACCAGCACCAGGGGCAGCAATATCCCAGACCTGGCCATTACCAACATGGGCGACCGGTGTTCCACACCAGAGGTCAATTCCTCATTGGTCAGATCTGACCACAAGCTAATCACCCTAGACATCCACACCCCATCCTCACCCCCCATTAGGGAAACCACCGGAAAAAAATTTCTCCAGAGCCAACTTCACGCTTCTGAACACAGAAGTGGCAAACTTAACGACACCCATGCAGATGGACAACAGAGGTACGACTGCTGAATCCTATACAAATGCACTTTATAAGCACTTACACGAGTGCATGGATCATTCTATCCCTAACAGAACCAAGATGCTATCCTCCAAAAAAAGGAAGCCAATTTGGTGGTCCCTGCCATAAACAAACTCTACAACAGAAGAAAGAAACTGTTGCAAAAAGGAGTAAAATCCCATGATTGGAGGAACTCCCTGGTCAGCCGCAGTAAAAAGCTGAGATCCCTCATAAAATCCTCCAAAGCTAGTTAAGAAAACAAAATTCTAAAGGCAACCACAAAGCATTCTATAGCTATGTCAAGAATTTCAATGGCAACACTCAGATCTGCTCTGAGTTACAGCACAATTGCACTTAATATACAGAACCAAATGATATTGCCAACATCCTGGCAGATAGGTTCAGTGCTAACTTTACCCCCCTCTTACCCCCTAAAGGTCCCATCTCTATATCGGAAGAATGCAAAGTTCCTGTAATCATGGCTGCAGAGGTAAAAACCACACTCTCCAAAGCCAGCATCCATGGGACCTGACAACATCCCTGACTGCATTCTACACAAACTACAGAATGAACTGGCACCCCACCTAAGCACCATGTTCAGTCATAGCTCACCTCAGGCTTTGTGCCCACTGAATGGCGCACATCAACGGTTATCCCACTCCACAAAGGGGGAGCCACCACGGACCCCAGGGACTACAACCCCATTAGCCTAACGAGCCTGGTCTGCAAGGCCATGGAAGTATCATCATGGAACTTATAAACAAAGACATTGGTAATCTCCAAACTCTGGACCCCACCCAGTTTGGGTTTGTAAAAGGCAGATCATGTCTCCTAAACCTGATAGATTTCTTTAAAGCAGTCAACAAAGCCATAGACGAGGGAATGGTTGTTCACACAGCCTATCTAGATCTCGCCAAGGCTTTTGACACCATCCCCCATTCTGGAATAAAAGATAAACCTCACTAAACTAGGTATAAATCCCTATGTCACAAAATGGGTTGGCAACTGGCTCACAGACAGAACCCACACTGTGAAAGTAGCAGACTCCAAATCCGACTTCAAACCAGTGACAAGTGGAGTACCACAGGGTTCAGTCCTGGGTCCTCTCCTGTTTGGTATCTATTTTTCTGAAGTACAGGCTAACACAGAAGGTCTTTGGCTAATGAAGCTCACAGATGACTGCAAACTAGGAGCCATAATCAAAACTCCTAATGATGTGGGCATCCTACAAAAGGGCCTCCCTGAGACAGATGCCTGGTGTCAAAGCCATGGCCTCAGGCTCAAAGCCAAAAAGTGCATTGTCATCCCCTCTTGTAAAAACTCTGTACCCATGAGCTACCACATAGATGATAGTCTACTTAACACTGAAACTGTGATAAGAGACCTTGGGTACAGTTGGACAGCAGTCTCTCCTTTGATAATCACATCACCACAGTAGTCAAGAAATCTTTCTATGTTGCACACCTCATCACAAAAGTTTTCCCATCCAGGAAAAAAGAGGTCATTGTTCCCATCTACTCATCCCTCATTAGACCCATTACAGAGTACAATGCCCCTTTTGGTATGTACCTCACAAGACATCTACAACAACTGGAAATGCTGCAGAAATACCTCACAAAGAGGATTACTGGCCTCAAACAGATGCCCTACGCAGACTGTCTCAAAAAACTCCAGCTTTACTCTGTCACATATTGCCTACTCAGGGGCAATCTCTGCCTAACATACAAAGCTATGTCAAACTCAGAGCTGTTGGACATGCTCCACTTAAAGAAATCCCAATCCCTCTGAGCTACACGCTCTAGGGACCTAAACCTTGTCAGCACAATAAGCAGAACATGCTGGAGGGATAGATTCCTGTCCCAAAGACTTCCCATACTCTGGAACAAACTACCTATCTATATGAAACTAAGCTCCTCATTAGCACTCTTCAATTAAAATCTTGATGATTGGATGGGAAATAGGAAATTCACCCCAGGGATCACCTCTGTTGCTCTGCTTGACAGGGGCACAGGAAAATAATTTTCTTGGGTGGCGAAAGCCAGGGTACCTTTTTGGATAGGCTTATATAGGCCCTAGGGCCAATAGCCTAGACCTACCTATGAACCTATGTTTGCAGTTAAACATATGGTAGAAATATAAAATGACATTTAATAATAATTTACATACAGCTGTAATCAAACCCTTTTCACCATGCAAAAGCATCAGTCTACAGAGAGGAGAATTATCTCAATACATCACATAGGAACTTTTACATTTACATCCAGCAGCCTAAGAACTACTAGAATAAAGTTCTTTTACTCTGAGTTTACTCTGTATTCTTATAGCTCATCAAATTTAAGGACATTTGCAAGAGATGGTAAAAACTCATCAGCTTTTTCTACAGGATGTGAAATGTCATCTAATGTCACTCAGCAGGTGCACAATGCTAATTTGTAAGCAAATATTGAGGTCAATATGTGAAGCCTTTTTGATGGGCCACTTCTGGCCATGTGTGTTGTATGTGATTCTATTTTTGAGGAGATTCAATGTTTGAAAAAGGGGTTAATAGGACAGAGGTGAAAATGAGGATCAAGCAAAGAGCAGGACACAGGAGAAAGAATACAGGAATTTGCAGGAGGGTGGTGGAAAAGCACCACAGCTATCCACTTCTTCACAATATAAATGTAGAATTGTACACAGAATTTCATGAATTTGGAGAGTCACCACACCAGGGATAGCCAACAACAACAAAATAATGTTGTATAGCCAAACAGACCAAATTAATTATGTCAAGATGACACATAGGCAAAGTAGAGAGTTATGTATATGTCATATTTTTTAGAGAGAAATGTTTGGTAATATGCTTAGAAATGGGGGAATCAAGTTGGTAGGGTAGATTAGGTAGCAGGTGTAGATATACAGGTCATATAAGACAGACAGAAATGGTGATAGACACAAAAGGCTTGGGGACATAATGATTGGGGATAGGTAGGGAACATGGGAGGTGCACCCACATCCAGTTTGACAGCAGTTAGAATCTAGTCTTCACCCTTAGAAATGTTTATCATTGGCTTCTGTGTCAGTTACCTGGGTAGGTGCTGGATATGGCATCAGTTTGTCAGTACAAATCAGGACCTTTTCAATCCTGCCGATTTGGGCACTAAGGTTCTTCTCTACCATGTCATCCACCAGCCCTGTTAGCTCCTGATGGGTGATAAAATTGCCACCTCCACTAATACTGCTCCTAAAGGTTACCACTGCAATAGCAACCAGGGAACAGCTACCTCAGGTGGAGCAGGAAGGGCAGGAATTGGGAAGGCAACTCTGACAGGTTGTGACCCAGATGTGCTGGGTGTCCGTGCTGCTTGTGGTGGTGTCACCACAGCCACTGGTGGAGGTATGGGGGGGGGGCAAATCTCAGTGGTCAGTCTTGTTCCATATGCTGATAGTCATTTTATTTTCAGCAGCAATATATCACAAAAAATTAATATATATATATATATATATATATATATATATATATATATATATATATGTGTGTGTGTGTATGTGTGTGTGTGTATTAAAGCGATTTAAGGTGGTGACAGACAAAAATGAGAGAATTAGATCAATAGTGTCACTTTTGTGTTGGTACACAAATAAACGAGTCTTCATGGTTTTGTTTAAGCAGCTTTATTCTATACAAACACATCATTGTAAAGGCTTATTGGCTATGACTTAGGTAAGTTATATATAAACTAACTACTGTGACCATACATGCTCAGTCAATGGCCGCTTCTAAAAATGGCACTAGGGATTACACGTGTCTGGAATTTATATGTGCATGCACAGCCTCTCATGCTTCTTAAAGACATTGCACATGCACACGTTACACTCTGATCTACATCCTCCCTCTTTGAGAAACAGATCATGCAATTTGTCATGAGATTATTTAGCATGCAGAAATCACAGATAATCTAAAAACATGCATTATACAATACCAAGTACACAGATATACAATCAAGTCCATGTTGCTGTGTATTTCACACTAGGCTTAGAAACTCATCCATATCGTGTGACATAAAATTGGGAATCAGATTTAGCAACTGGTACAGTTTCTGCAAAATGGTTGACCTGTGGAAAGTTTGAATTATTTTCTGGAACAGAATCAGACGTCTGAACACATACTGGTCTGGAAACAATGTCTGACACAGTCTTTGATTTAGAGTCTGCATCACAGATACAATGTTGTGATTGCAACGGTGATGATTCTGGTACAGGAAGAAGATGTCTACGATTCATCCTATACTCTACACCCTCGGAGATTACCCAATAAGATCTCGCTTTGGTACAGATGCCTGTTATCTGTCCTATTCAATCAAAAGGTTGGGATGGTGGCCTAATGGTTAAGGTGTTTGCCTTACAAACACAAGGTGCAGTGTTTGAATCTCACAGGGGATAATTAGCTAATTACTAAGCTTAAAATGGCTCGCAAGGACAGTTAGCCTAGTACTAATCTATGAATCTGTAATCTATCTATAAAACCTTTCTTTGTTTGAACTTGTACCATCTCTCCTTCCTTCAATGAACAAAGTAATCTTCTCAATCTGTCATAACTAGATTTTTGGATATTGTGCTTCTTCAACAATTAAGCCTTGATGGTTTTATTGTTCTTAGATTAGGCTTTAACAAACTTGATGAAAGAGGTAGCGTAGTTCTAGTTTGTCTGGAAAGTAGTCTTTGAGCAGGTGAGCCAAGAATATTGTCACGAGGTATGTTTCTGAAATTAAGAAAATTCAAGAATACATTCTTATTGTCACACTTAAAATTTTCAAGTAATTACTTTGCACTATGTACTACTCGTTCAGCTAGACCATTGGAGTGACGATATTCAGGACTACTAGTGACATGTACAAAGTCCCATTCTCTTCCAAATTTCTGAAACAACCGGCTAGTAAATTGAGTACCATTGTCAGAATAAAGTTTGTGTGGACTACCAGGAACTGAGAAATGATGTTTAAGCATAGTGAAACAGTTGCTGAAGTTAACTTTGGTAGCAGATCAATCTCAAACCAGTTCGAGTAAGTCTCTACCAAAACCAAGTCGTGTTGATTATTCCTTTCAAAGATATCACTTGCTACAGCAGACCAAGGTAGTTCAGGTATTGAATTTAGCTGAAGCAGTTCTCTCTGCAAATGTCCTCTGGTACTATTACATACTGAACAAGAAGAAAGAACTCTATCAATGTTTTTTGATAATGAAGGCCAAAATACTAGTTCTCTTACCCTTCTCTTACAGGATAATAAACCTAGGTGATCACAATGCAAAATCTGAATATATTCTTGCTGTAAGGAAGCAGGAACAATAATTTTAGGACCTTTGAAAATAATACTATACTATTTTCCATCAGTATTTCATCTCTGTAAAGAAAATACGATTGCAGCTTAGGTAATAAACTTGATTGCTTTGAGGGCCGTTCAACATTGATGTAGCGATTAAGCTTCTGCGAAATTTGATCAGTCACAGTGTGATCTCTCAAATCATCAAGTCTAGTGGTGGAAAAGATACACGCTGACATTACAATAAAGTCAAAGGTTTCAGCATCAAGCTGTTCTGTTGTACTTCTAGGCAATCTGGATAAAGTATCAGCCAGATACAGCAATTTACTTTTAGTGTTGACCATTTTTAAATTGTACTTTTGCAATTTGAGCATCATTCTTTGTAATCTCACCGGAGCAGAATGCATAGGTTTCTTTAGAATAGTAACTAGAGGCTGATGATCAGTTTCAATTTGAATAGCTTTACCATAAATATAATTGTGAAACTTGGAAGATGTGAAAACTATCGCCGAGAGCTCTTTCTCAATTTGAGCATAATGCATCTCAGTTTGAGTAAGTGTCCTAGATGCAAAGGCTACTGGTCTGCCCTCTTGAAGAATAACTGCACCAAGATCAAAATTAGAAGTGTCACAGGACAGAACAACTGGTTTACTCACATCATAGTACCTTATCATGGGGGGAGGTGGCAGTTTTCTGCTTAAAGTCATCACACGCCTTCTGATGATGTAACCATGACCATACAACATTTTTGCATGTTAGCTCTCTCAACGGTGCTGTCAATTCACTGAAATCTGGTATAAACCTGCTCAAATAGTTGAACATGCCCAGAAAACAGTGTAAACCCTATACATTATCTGGTGCTGACATTTCTAAAATAGCTGTTTGGTTGGGTCAGGTCTCAAGCCTGTACTTGTAAACAAATGTCCTACATAGGTTTCTTCTGGAAGTCTGAATATGCACTTCAGAGGATTGAGCTTCAAATTTACTTCATGTGCTCTGTCTATAACTCTCTTGAGGTTTCTGTCATGCTCTGCTTCGCCATTGCCTCCAACTAATAGATCATCTACTATTATGGCACAAGGATAACCTGAGAAAATTTGTTCCATTGCATGCTGAAAGACTTCACTTGCAGAATTTATTCCAAATGGCATCCTAAGACATCTGTACCTGCCAAACGGGGTACCAAAAGTAGTTATAGATGAGGATTTGCAATCAAGCATTTCTTGCCAAAATGAACTCTTTGCATCCAAAACAGAAAATACAGTGGCATTTGGTATTAGACCTGCAATTTCCTCATCTGTGTGCATTGGATGATATGGCCTCTTTAATGCTTTGTTCAAATCTCTAGGGTCAGTGCATATTCTGATTTTGCTGAGCCTTTCTTATGAGCAGCTACCATGGATGACATCCATTCAATTGGTTCTGTGACTGGACAAATCACACCTTGCTGCACCATCTTAACCAACTGAGCTTTGACATTATCTTGCATGGCTATTGAAACCTTTCTTGCTGGTCTGACCACTGGAGTGAACTTGGGGTCTAATTTCATAGAATACACAACTGGTAGTTTGCCCAACTTATCATCAAAAACATCAGCATACTCTGAGAAAATGGCTTCTGAAAAACGTGAGCTTGGAACTGCACTCAAAAGATGAACTTCTTTAGCAAAAGAAAGCAGATTCATTCTCAAACTATCTTTGAGACCTAGTAAAGATTGCACTGGTCATCAGACTATGTAGAATAATAAGTTGTAACAGTTCTCAGCCAAATAATATGAAAGTATCACTGAACCTTTGGTTTGAATTTCTTCACCTCAATACGCAACAAGTCTCACACTGCTGGTTATATTGAGTTGTTCATTGGTTCTCAATTTTGCAAATGTATCTGCTGATATAACAGTGCACTTTGATCCAGTGTCTTCTTTGAGCTCTATGGATTTCCCATTGATCTGAACTGTGCAAAACAATTCACTCCTTGTCAATAAATTTACTGCATCAGCTCTTTCTCCCAGTACTGATGCACCATTCATGTAGAAAGCTGACTGTTTTGGCTCTACTTGATCAACTTGCTTTCCTGTGTGACCTTTTTTTACAACTGAGTGAGGCTTACTTGATTTGCAAAACATTTGAAAGTGGTTCCATTTCTTACACTTATGGCATTGCTGACCATATGCTAGACACTTCTCTCTTTTAGACTCATGGTTTGCACCACAATTTCTACAGTTAACAATAAAGCTAGACTTGGGTTTTATTGGCTCACATTTGTATGGCACTGAGCTAGTAATAGAGCTTACACTTTTCTTGGAACTCTCTGGAAAATTCGGCACCTTCTTTGGAAAACCTGCGGCTGCCCTTTGCTTAGGCCTGTTTCTGCTTACCACATGTTGCATACTGTCTATGTTTGCCCTGGAGTTTACTGAAACCATGCTTTTGTCACTTGTAAGCATGTTCATGTGCCTTTCTGTCACCTCATGGATCGGACAAATCTCTATTGCTTTGCTTAATGTCAAATCACTGTTACGAAGCAAAATCTTTTTCACTGCAGCACTATTAATACCACATACAGGTCTATCCTTTATCAGCTCATCTTTCAAGTCACCAAGCTGACATGCTTTAGCCTTGTTCCTCAAGTCAGTTGTATAAGCTGCAAATGTTTCCCTGGTTTCTGATTTCTTGTGTAAAACAAATGGCTCTCTAATGTAATTTTCGTCTTGGGGTTGCACATCTCTCTGAACTTACACTTTAAACATTCTGGGTCTTCTCTAGATTCAGCTTGCACAACAATATGGCAATCTGCACCCTCACCTTCATATACTGCTGGTGCATATACAAATTATTGCTCTCTTTCTATAGCCTCAGATCCTGCTAGATTTATCAAAATAAATGCCCTTGTGCGTGCATCTCTATCTGCATAAGCTGCTTGTATAAAAATATTGTATTTCTGTTCAAATATTCTCCTGTTCTGTGCAATATTCTGGTCAAACACAAGTAGCTGTGATGTTTGAAATCCATCTGCCATACTAACACATACCAGCAAAAGGTCTTGCAAATATACACACGTGCATAAGTAATTGGCATAAACACAATTTGGTCATTGCTTTTGTGCTCTCTACCTGTACTTTCTTTCTTTAAGCTTATCAGAATTGTGCAAATGAATAACCACGTAGTGCTTTCACCTAACTGGACTTTGCAAAATAAACCTCTTTGGCTTTTTGATGCTTTATTATACTTTGCAAAATAACTCTTCAGATTTCTCATTGCTTCACTGTGCTTTATGAAATAGCTTTTTAGGTTTCTCGATGCTTTATGGCACTTTGCCAAATAACTTTTTAGCTTTCTTGATGCTTTATTGTGCCTTGCAAAATAACTTTTTAGACTCATCAATGCTTTACGAAACTCTGCAGAGCAGCTTTTCAAACTTTTTACTGCTTTAAGGAGCTTAACAGAATAGTTTCTTGGACTTAGCAATGCTTTATGAAATTTTCGATAGGAAAAGGCAGAAATGCTAAAATCATCGGCTTTTGGAATTGATAAAGGCAAAAATGCTAAAGTAGTCACTTGGAATACTATTGATAAAGGCAGGCATGCTACAGTCATGCACCATCACTTATTAAAGTCATTGCTTTAAGAAAAATGCGAGAACTTTGCAATGCAACTGAGCAATTCATGAACACTGTGATATTCTTGTAATTTTTTGTAAAAAAACACCTTTAATACAAGAAACTCATTAAGCAATTGCACAATGTGAATAATCAGACTTTTGTTGCCCAAATTCAATGTCTTTTGGCATCCAGGTGGCCAGACAGCTGCTACATTATCAGGTGTAGCCGATATGGCTGTGCAAGATCCCACTTCTATAGTGGCACTACTTCCACTGCTCCATCAGTCATTGCAGTGCCCACACCCAGAAGTGATATCCACATGGTCAATGCCTTTTGAGGTATCTGCACTTTGTAAATGACTAGATGCAATACACTGAAATGTCCCCAAAACAGCGGCACTTTGCTAGGCAACTCCTTACAGTACGAGAAGCACTTTGTAATGGTGGCACTTTGCAAACAGACACATCCAGCACAAGAACATTTCTTCAAATAACCATGCTTTGACTGAATTTCATGAGATAGTGGCACTTCACACACAGTGAACTATTTGAAATACATCCACAGTAATTAACACACACTGCAAGCACTTTTACACACTCTGAGATACTACGAATAACTTTAATTATGCCTTTTGATACCATACAATGTCATAGTTATTCCCAAACTCAGCACTTTGCCCAGCATAGCAGTCACCTTGCATTATTTTTACTTACTGTGCCCTTTTCTTTCCTTATTATTCTTTGTGCTCATTTAAACTGTTTTTCTTTTTTTATGCCTAGCATACATTCTTTGCACTCGTTTTACTCTAAACATCCCCAATTCTGCCTAAAACACACTCGTTCTGCCTTAAACGAGCTCGTTTTGTACTTTAAACACATTTGCGTCATCAAATACTTTTATCTTTTTGTGCTTTCCACTTGCCTGATAATGCAGTTTATGCCCCTGTAATGCCTTTTCTTGCCTCTTTGCATTGAGTAAATAATTCGTATTGCTTCTCATTACCTTTTAATTCTTCCTGGTTGAGTTTGCACTGTTTTCTCTCGGTTTTACCTTTGCTGCTGTCTTTACATCTCATGGCTCCGGAAGTTTTGCTCTTTTCCATCCTGGTTCTAACAACATGTCACTTTTGCATTGGTACACAAATAAATGAGTCTTTGTGGGTTCTGTTTTAAGCAGCGTTATTCTATACAAAAACTTCACTGTAAAGGCTTACTGACAATGACTTAAGTAACTTGTATACAAACTAACTACTGTGATCATACATGCTCACTCATTGGCTGCTTCTACAAAATGGCACTAGGGATTGCATGTGTCTGGAATTTATACGTGTGCACACAGCTTCACATGCTTCTTAAAGATATAGCACACACATGCTACACTCTGATCTACAAATGGTATGTCACATTATTTTATTATTGTAATACATTAACAAATATGAGAAATAAAAATGTACACCTTTGCCATATCCAGATATACATTAATTTAAACCCTTCATCACCTGTCTTCTTTCTCTAAATTCACTGCACTTCCACCTTGTGCCAAAGGGAAAGTTAGGTGACAGGTGCATTTTCTTCATTCATTACTCTCCGGAGTACTGATGGCCATGCAGCAGCCCCAGGCTTGTGTGTGATACTAAAGATGTTCCAAATTATATTTTTCACTATTTTCCTTTGAGCGTGAGACATGTTTTCATGCTGCTGAGTAGAGGTCAAATGGAAAAAACTGAAAACCACTGAAACAAAAGTTAAAACAATCAAAGGCTACATTTAGCAATGACCAGAGCAAGAAGTGTATTACTGTGACACATTCATCCTTCTCATATCTCCTTGCCACATCAGAATTTTAATTTCTGGCATACTTTATCAGAACTTTAGCTAATGCCAAATAATGGGAAAGGGGACAAACAACAGCTCACATGTTGTTAACAATAATGAGAATCATTGACTTTTCAACAACACCTTCATAAACCAAAATGCATCAATATTTATTCAGACCCCCATCTATAAAATTATCAGCAAACTGGATTCAAACCCTGCATCACCTGTTTTCTTTTTCTAAGCTCAAAACACCTACACAAGTTAGCTGACAGGTGCATTTTCTTCGTTCAGTAATACCCAGTATACTGACAGCCATGCAGCAGCCACAGGCTCATTTGTGATACAGAATGCTGCCCAGATTAGATTTTTTGCTTTTTTTCCTTTGGCCATGCACAGTGTTTGCATGCTGCCAAGTGGAGGGCAAATGCAAAAGGCATTACAAAAAAAAAAAAATAAAAGCAATTGAAATGAAAATCAAAACAATCAAAGGTTACACCTAGCAATGATCAGAGAAGAAGAACATTACAGTGATATATTCACCCTTCTCACATGCCCTTACCACACCAGAACATTAAGTTATGCACAGATTATCAGGATTTTAGATAATTCCAAATAATGGGAAAGGGAACAGACAACCGCTCACATGTTGATAGCACTACTGAGAATAGTTGACTTTCCAACAACAAAACATTCATATACCAAAGCTTGTGTCAATATTTATTCAGACTCACCCTCTGTAAAATTACTGGTAAATTGGATTCAAACCCAGCATCACCTGTCTTCTTTCTCTAAGCTCACTACACTTAAAACTTGAGCCACAGAGAAAGTTAACTAACAGGTACATTTTCTTCATACAGCACTATCCAGAGTGCAGATGGTCTGGCTTGTTTGTTCTGCAGAATAAATCCCAAATACATTTTTTCACTTTTTTCCTTCATCTGTAAACAGTGTTTGCTTGCCACCAGATTGTAAATGGAACAGGTTTATAAAAAATAAGCTCACCTTGCGCCACAGAGATAGTTAGCTAACAGGCAGCATTTTTTCACTCAGTACTGTCTAGAGTGCTGACAATAGTCCACCGGCGCCAGTCACTTAGTCATTCCAAATTAAATTTGTCATTTATTACCTTAGGAAGTGAACTCTTGTCCACTGCTAGGGACTGCTGACAATCAAGAGTGCACAATGTGAAATGGTACGCAATGGATGAAGAAAGAGAAAAAAAATGAAAATAATTTAAAAAGGACACAATATGAAACAGGTAGTTAAAATGTTCATTTGTGATGTTTCCTCACCTTTGTTGTTTTGCAACATTAACATATCCTCCTTAAACATCATTATGTTCACAAAAACAGCACCCTCCCTAAATATGAACCATCACACCAGTATTAACAACACACACTTGTGACTAATATCACTATTTTTGTCACAGAGACAGACATACACTAGAAAGAAAAAAAAGTAGATTTCATACACTCAATAAGTGATTGTAACAATTAACATTAAAAGTAATTTGCCATTAGATGTGGGGATGAATGAGTAACTGGCAACAGTTAAGTTAATATTTTCTTACACAATATAAAACGAATATTTGCAATACTACAGCTCTTTTCTTCTCTTTATTTTGTGAGCATCATTCTCTTTTCTTTGCTTTTCTTACAACATTGCACTCTAATTTGCATTGCTTTTAATATCTCTGTCAATTAGTAATGTACTTCCTTAGAATTGCAGACAATGTTTTACTTAGAGGAACAGCATGTGATCATAAACAATTCATAGAAATGTTAGGAATGTTACTTTCATAAGTCAATCAATGTAGTCACAGTCTTTCTTATAAGTCTCTTCTCCCTGACATACCCTCATTAAGTGTACAACAAAGAGGACTGGCTAAGAAACACTGATTGTTCCTGCAGTCAGACTAATCATTCATACTTGCAAACCTTTGACAGGTAAGATTTCTTAGTTTGTCCTTGCAGTGCTAGGGCATGTACATGCAATTGTGCAGGTCATTATACCAATGTTACCTGTCCTGCTTTTAGTGCAGATTGTGGAATTCATGAATGCTAATGAGTTCACTCCTTATTTGCATATTCACAGTATTCAGCAGGCTGAAGCTGAACTATATAAAGGAAATCATGTAGGTAAGGAACTTATATCATAGTTAAGGAGACTGTTTGGATCCAGAGAGAACTTGATGTTAATATTTGCTTTCAAAACTTGTTTGCCCTTTCACAACTGACTTGCTGCAAAGATATGTTGCTGTCCTTTACAGATTGTTTTATTTTAACCTTACCAGTGAATGGCATTTTACAATACAACCACTGGTTTAATGTCTGCATTTTCACCCTTCTTTTGGCATAGCCATGCACATCAGTTATTTTTCTTCCAGTAAAAATTTGTAAAGAATGTTACCTGACATTGTGGAAACTTTTATCTGGGAAACTGACTGCAGAAGAGTGTTGTATAACTTACTAATAAGGTCAGTGAGGTTTGTATTATTAGCCTACAAAATGTGTTAAGTCTGAGATATATATCTGCCTGCTCTCAACACAAGTGAATATCCCATGAAAGTTTTATCCATTTTTATTTGAAAAGTTTTAATTATTTTTGTCAATGCAGTAATGTACTACACAGCTGCACAACTCTTTCCTCCTTATATACTTTTAGCATTGTTTTTCATTTCCTTTATTTTTTTTTTGGGGGGGGGCTGTATTAACTTGTGCATACTCCCATGGAGCCTTACTTTTTCACTTATTTTGTGTATGATGGGTGCAAGCATTCATACATATTTGTTTTGTTACAAATCAGTTGTGGCTTACTTTTATTTTTTTCCATTTATGTTTCATCTCACACAGGGCTATGGTGCCCAAGACATCTGCACCCTGTAAACCACCATACAGTGGTGCAGTGAATGAAATGATCATTCAGGCACTATGTTGACACTGCTCATTCCTCTTAGAGAGAGGCAGAGGTGACTTCTGTGACCATATCTGGGAGAAGGTAGTGAAGAGTGTCAATGAAGTAGGAGAGTATACCTGTACCTATCCAAAAATAAGACTTGGGGCAAGTGCCATGATCATTTATTTATTTATTTATTTATATTTATGTTTAAGTATTCACTTGCTCTGTGCATACTTACCTGATTAGTGATTCCATGTTTCATGATTTTCGTCTCGGCCTTGTGGTCATCGGTGTGTGTGTGTATGTGTGTATATATATATATATATATATATATATATATATATATATATATATATATATATATATATATATATATATATATATATATATATATATATATATATATATATATATATATATATATAAATATATAGGTTTACTATTTACTATAAAAATCCTGCAAATCACTTCATCAAGTAATGACTTACTCTAACAACATGTGTGAAAATAACATCCAGTGATTCCTCATACCACCAAACACAGTCGATAATGTCGACTTCGACATTATCGACATTACCCAACTTACCTTGGCATCCAGAGATGCCCTACATATGTTTTGCAGGGGGACAAGCCCCCCCCCCCTGCACCCCCCACACCCCCTGCTAATTACATCCTCCAATTCCGAGATCACACTACACTGAGAAAAAGAGTAATTTACCTGATCCCCACTTTAGTGCAATCCATAGTAAACAGTGACACTCAAAACTATGAATACAAGCTGTGTCTCTACATTCCAGAGGTGACATAATTTCAAGTCGGGATTTTCACATTTTGCACATGTACCCTCGACCTTATGATCAATGGTAAGTTAACTTCTTTCAAACTTTTAATAGTAAACTATATATATATATATATATATGTATATATATATATTATATATATATAAACACACACACACAGTGTCATACAGACAGAGACATAGAGAGAGAGACAGCAAGAAGGGAGAGGTAGAAGAGACACTAAGTGAGAAAGAGAGAAAATGAAAAAAATGAAGGGGGAAGAAAACTGGACAGTAGACTTTCGTGTGAGCTGTTTCTTATTCTGCAGCTGTAAATGGGATTGTTTTCTGTTTCTTGTGTCATTTGCATCATGTTGCTTATTAGCCATGTTTCATGTCCCTTTCTTACTTTCTTATATGTATGCACATCTGATTCTGAGTTTGCATGACCACCTGCACATGGTAAGCACATCTTTTTATTGTTATTAATCCACATAAGGTGGGTGTACGTACACATGAAAGTCATTTTTGCATAGCATTAGCATCTATTATTGTTTAAAATCAGTTTGATCAGTTTCTATTCTATTTCTCTCTTCATTGGGTTCATTACTTGTTACCATAGGTAATCCTGCCAGTGGCATTATGGAACTCTTACAGCCTGATGTCAGAGTACTGGTAGCTTCTGATGAAGATGGTGGCGATGAACAGGCACAGTCTGGGAGTGCAGAGGGTCAGTCTGACACTGAGGCTGTGGCTCGCAAATCCTTTTTCATATTTCAGACACAGCCAGTAAGCTTATGCATACCCAGGACACACAGACCTAAGGCATGTTGAGGGTGACACAGTTGATCATGGCAGTGTGGTTACTCCAGTTGCAAAGCTGGTTGATTCTCCCTGTAGTCATCATGAGGACAAAGGGTTACATGGTGGGTGGTTGGTAGAGGTGACCAGAGAAGGCCTGCTGTCCACCCTCCTACTGATGTTGGTGTTTTAGTAGATGCCAAGATGCCACATAACATACGTATAGGGCCATCATTGAAGCACAGGCACATTCCACCAGGGCCTCAGAAGAGATAGTGCGAGTACTAAACATTATTCATTCTGACATGCAAGACTGCCTGAAACATGTGAGTGACTCCTTGGTCAAGATGAATGAAATACTGGATAAGGCAGTAAATGTAATGGAATGTCTTCTGGGGAAGGCTGACATCCAGGTGGCCAGACAGCTGCTACATTATCAGGTGTAGCCGATATGGCCATTCAACACCCCACTTCTATAGTGGCACTACTTCCACTGCTCTATCAGTGATTGCAGTGTCCACACCCAGAAGTGGTACTCCACATTGTCATGTTCCTGGGCATAGTCCTGTTTAGAGCTCATCCAGCAGATATTGCTCACATTCAGGTAGCACCTCATCTTCTAACCAGGGCCATGGAACTACTAGTGCAACTCCTGGCAGAGACAGTTCTCATGGTCAATGGTGATGATGCTGAAATGACTGTCTACCATGCATGGCTCACACTTATCTGAAATTCTGCAGTGCCAGGACATAGTGCTAGCACAGTACTTGATTGTTTTCATGCAGACTGTGATGTTATGAGGTAGTGCCATCTGTGCCATGAAGAGTAGGGCAATACATATTTACATATGCCAGCATAGCTTGCTGGAGTTTTGTAAAGAATTTTATGTTATTTGACTATCACACTGATCTATACATATGTTTGGGTTAAAATATATATTTGTAAAGTTACATGTGTTAAGATGCATCAACAGTAGGTCCTGCTGGACAGAAAGAATGTATGCATGCATATTAGTTTCTATTGTTGTAACTGATCAAATGTGTATGCTTGTCAGGGAATCCTTGAAGGGTAGAACATTTGAAATCGTGTTATAGCTTTCAGATGCTGCCACAGATGTTAGCAAAGCTCTGTGTGTATGTTGTACCAGAGTCAGGTGACCAGACGTGATGTCATACTCTAACCCTGGGGAAGGCTGACATCCAGGTGGCCAGACAGCTGCTACATTATCAGGTGTAGCCGATATGGCCATTCAACACCCCAATTCTATAGTGGCACTACTTCCACTGCTCTATCAGTGATTGCAGTGTCCACACCCAGAAGTGGTACTCCACATTGTCATACTCAGCTCCCCTCCCACCAGCTCAAGAACCATCCCTATGCACCCCCCACATATTCTTCCAACTATATTACTCAAACGTAAAGCATCCCTACAACTTAACATACTAACCCTCCCACCATACCTATTACCCACAGAGAACAATCATAAAATTTCCCTTATAAACAAACACATTCAAAAACTGAGAAAACTAATAATCTCATGCATATCAAAACTAGCCCTAAGTGGAGATATCCACCCCAACCCTGGCCCTACCATCTCCAACCCCAATCCTTATAATCAGACTAGAAACCACAACTTCTCCCATATTACAGCCAATAGAAAGCCAAGTGACTTCCTTCTACTAAGCCTAAATATTAGAAGTATATCCAACAAAGTCCATGAACTCCATGCCACCATAGACTTATACTCCCCAGATATAGTCGTCCTGACAGAAACCTGGCTAAAACCTCACATTACCAATGAGCAAATGCTCCCTACAGGTTACGGCATACTAAGAGTAGACCGGCTAAACAAAAAAGGAGGTGGTGTAGCTATAATATTTAAACAACATCTAAACATCCAGATCTTAAAATCATCAGCTCCACAAATAGGCAATGAAGAAATAATATATACCAACCTCAAAATTAACCGAAACAAAACCATCAACATAACTGGATGCTACTTCCCACCTGGCCAAAACATCCCTCCACTAGAAAACCTCCTCAGCTGGTCTACCCACCATCTCCCCCAAGAAACTATCATCTTAGGTGATTTCAATATTGACTGGCAATCCTATTCTGGCAACAATCCAACCCATCATGTACAGCTTCATTGCTTCACCCAACTAGTCCAGTCACCAACAAGGATAAATAAAAACTCCAGCAAGCACTCTACCCTGGATTGGATACTAGTCAGTAAGAACCCCCAGTCATATATAACAGGCTGCTTATGAGATAGCCTCAGTGATCACTCCCCAACATTCCTACTCAAAAAATACCTGTACCAAGCTAAACCTGTCATCTATCATCAAATACGTAAAAAAAAAACTTTAACCCACTCACATTCATCTCATCCCTCAAAGAATGTAACTGGCATGCTCTAAAGTACCTCAGTCTAGATGACGCAGTTGAATCTTTTAATACTACCTTCCTGAACATCCTTAATTACCATGCCCCCATAAGATTTTCCAGAACCAAAGCACAACCCTCCCCATGGCTACAGAAAACCACTAAGTCAGAAATGAAAAACAGGGATAAAGCCTGGGAGCACTGGCGCAAAACCAAAACCCCACAGCTAGACAGAAATTCCTAGAACTACGCAATAGAGTCAAAAGCTAATAAAACGGGACAAATTCCAATACTATCAGTCTGCCCTAGACTCCTCACAACACAGCCCCAAACAATTCTGGTCCTCCATAAACTCCATCCTCCACCCAGGTAAAGTCAGTACCCTCCTCCTAACATCCCTCACTCCTCAGAAAATATTGCTACCTCATTCAACACACACTTCACCCAAACCATACTATCACTAGCTAAACAACACAACCCCCTCCACTCCAACCCACACCTTCAACTTGTAATCTCCCCACTGCCTTCTCTTTTTCTCCTGTACCTACCTCCAACATAAAAAACTCTTAACTAAACTTAAACCCACCAAATTAGCAGCAGACAACCTCCCAAGTGAATACCTACAAATCGCAGCTGATGCTCTGGCCTACCCAGTATCCATCTTGATTAACCGATCTCTGTCAGAAAGTTACGTTCCCACATTGTGGAAAGTCTCACATATAATTCTCCTCCACAAAGGCGGACCCTCTGCAGAACTAACCAATAGCTATTCTCTCTCCACTCTCCAAAATACTAGAGAGATGCATACACTCTCAGGTCTCACACTACCTCCTTACTAACAACCTCCTTTCCAGTACTCAGCATGGTTTCCGACCAAACCATAGCACCACCACTGCCTTACTCTCCTTTACTAACAGTATCCTTCAGCATAAAAACAATGGCTATCTCTCCTCTGCTACTTTCCTAGACCTATCTAAAGCATTTGACATGGTCCCACACAAACAACTTATCTCTGTCCTCAATAACCTATCCTTCTCACAATCAGTCACCAACTGGTTTCAGAGTTACCTGTCTGACCGCCAACAATCCGTTGTATGGCAGAATGACATATCTCCCCAACTACCTGTCTCCATAGGGGTTCCCCAAGGATCCATCCTTGGACCCCTAATTTTCTCTGTTTACACCAATAATCTAGCCTCTGCCACCAAACATGGCATACTCATCCAATACGCAGATGACTCTACCATCATCTGCTCAGCCCAGTCCCTACCCAAACTGCAAAAAGTCACACAGGAAGCCTTTTCCTCTGTTGAAACATGGTTATCCGATGCCCAATTAATACTCAACCCAAACAAAACTAAACTAATCATCTTCCAACCCACCAAACATACTCAAAATAACTCTCACTTTAACATCACAGCAAAAGACAACACCACTATATACCCAACTGAACACACCAAATTGCTAGGAGTGGAAATAGACAATAAACTAAAATTTGACATTCACATATCCATGACCATAAAAAAAGTCCACAAAAAACTAGGAGCATTATACAGAAATAAACAATTTCTCACCAAAGCAGCAAAGATTTCAATAGCAAATTCCCACCTTATCTCCACCCTACTTTATGCCTCTCCAGTATATACCAACCTAAGGCAATGTGATCTAAACAAGCTAGAGACCTACTACAACAAAATCGCAAAATTCGCCACAGGGGCATCCTACCATAGTCACCACTGTCTCTCACTTGCTGGACTGGGCTGGCTTGAACTCCCTCACCTCCTTCAGTGGTATCAACTCTCACTCACCCACAAACTAGTAAACCATCCACTAAATGTCCCATCCCTCCAGAATCTACTCCAACCCTATCGCACGACCAGACCACTAAGATCCAGCAACAAAAATCACTTGCAGATCACCAAAGTCAATAACTCTGCTGGTGAAGCACTATTCTCTTGCGCCATAGCCAAATTATGGAACTCACTCCCACCCACAATTACCTCCGAACCATCATGCACCAACTTCAAAACTTTATTAAAAGCGCACCTAAAAACATGCTGGCTATGCCCTTGCAACTCCCACTCTAATATCATCCACCCATCCAACTACTACCTTTCTTTCATCTCCACTAACTACCTTGATGATAGCAAGCTCAGATGCTCATAAGCCTAGTACTTATTATACAGCAGGAACTTCTCATTGTTACATTTGTTAATGCCTGTTATGTACTTCACAGATAAAGATTCTAGTTGTCTACTGATGTACTATGTTCTTCATCTGTAAATATGTTGTAAGTAATTTCTATGTTAAATTGTTAATCACTATGTAATCCAATGTAACTGCTGTCTGTTTATTTTACTGTGGAGCTTTTCTCCCCGGGCCTCCACTGAAAATGGACCCACGTCCAGTCGGACACTCCCGGTCAACAAATTTAAATAAATAAATAAATAAATAAAAAATAAACCCTCACAACAGCACTTTAGAATCTGACAGGAAAGACTTCTGATAGGATATATATCTCACACATCCACACAAAGACAGACATCATCTGGCTTTAGTTGTTTTAAGACACTCAGCACTCATCAGCTTGCCTTGCTTTACTAAGCCGTCAAGGAACAGTAATTCTTCAGTTAGTCAGGGGCATTTTGTGAAAATAGTTTAGTATTGTTTTCTGCATCTGTGAGAAATTATCCAACTGTATTAGCTTTTATATCTCTGTGGTTGAAACTCTATTTATTATATTCCATATTCTCCTGTTTTCTGTTTTATTATTTATCATTAAACATTGTAATACCTTTCATCGTGTCTGGTCCTTTAGAAAATACTTTTAACATCTTGAGAGTACATATACTTATTTTAGTGACACTGTGGCTGCTTTTGAAAGCCTTGATGCTTTGGCACACCCTACATTTGTATTAGTATTAATTTTACACAGTATAATTGGTTACCTCTTATAAGAGCCTTGGGGTAGCTAACTGATGGCAGCGTGATTACCTCAGAGGCTGGTCAGAAAGGGACACAGCTAGTAAATCTGTGCCAGCTTTACCCAGGTGTGAATGTGTGTGTGAAACTCAAATATCCAAGAGTGTGTGTCAGCTACTGGGAACAGGGACTCAAAGCTCCAAAGTGGTCAGTGTGGAGTTTTGTGTCGGTCTGTAGAAAGAGAGACTAGTCCCAGGTCTGGATCATGCCCCCTTTGTGCTCCTAAGGGAAATTGTGCTTGGTGCAGGCAGCTACATCTAAAAATACTGTGAGAATCCATCTTTGCTCTTAGTGACCATCCCTCACCAGAGTCAGTGGTGAGGATTGAGGCTCCTTGATTGCTGGCATGGAGTAGAGACCCACCACACAGACACACACACACACACACACACACACACACATACTGAAAATAAACTTGCCAATGCCACCTCTCTCTCTCTCTTACACACACACTATGTAAACAGTATTGTTGACTAATATACATCTCTTGCTACTGGCCTAGACAATTGGATACTTGTGGAATAAATGTGTTTGTTACTCACACACACTCACTTTTTGATGTCAGGCTTGCACTTCTGTCTACCCCCCCTCCCACACACACACACACACACACACACACACACACACACACACACACACACACACACACACACACCTTGTGCATGTGATGACTGTGCCCTTTCCTCTGCACATTTTATTTTTTGACTTATGGTTGCATATATGTCTGATGCACAGAGTGGATAGCTAGTGCTTGCTTACCTGAAGCTTGTTTTAATGTAATTGCATTGCAGAAGAAATGTTTTTATTTATACTTCCTTCTCAGTTGTGAATGATTGTTCATATAACTGTTGACCATCATTGTATTTATGTTAGTATTCCTAGTAATGCAGTCAAAGTAGATATTCAAATCTTGCTGATTGCTACACTTATGCAAATGATGCTACCATTGACCTGCTCACTGGTTTATACAGAGTGGTCAACTGAAATGCTTGATGCACAGTATTGGGCAAAATCCATAGCTGTATACTGCAAACATGAGTCATAACCTATTACTGGCATTACTCTACCCCTGAGACATGTTAAGCTCAGGGACATATATGTTTTTGCATAGGAGAGTAATCAGTTATATTCCTCTTTTTTTCACACAGGTTGAACACTTACCTTGTTAATACTGTGGCTACAAGATGTGTCCTTAAGGACTGTCTCAATCTGATTTTAACAGACCACAACCATTACATGGTTAAGTAAAGGTTGTGGACTTTTGCAGGCATCCATTTTACTATTTGCATGTGCTTAGGCTCTTAAGTTTTCAGTTGGATAGTGCATCTGCTATCCTTTCCCTCTTAGCCAGAGACATGGCATATTGTGCACATCTACATCTGCCAACACAATCTTTGGCTGGTGGTTTCCCCTCAGAATCCTCATCTGGACATGCTAGAGCTGTTGGCCCTACATGTGATCCTGGAAACTGTGGTCTTGCCCTTTATTTTCCTTGTTGAAGCTGTTTCCTGAGAATTATGTCAAGCAAAAAGGCACAGGCTGTGACTATTTTGGGCAGAAGTGGATAAACCGTATGAGTCTAGACACTGGAACCTTGGTTTCAGCAAGTCAAATAAGCATTCTGTGATATTCTTAGTTTCAGCATGGGCATCATTGCATTCTTGCTCAGTGGGGTTGCATGGGTTTCTCCTGGATGTCACGAGCCAAGGCTCCAGAGCGTAGCCTCCATCCCTCACTAGATACCCTTGTGGAAAGTTACCCCTAGTAAACCTTGTGTACACCTCACAGGTGTGCCATATGTGTGAGTCATGAAAACTGCCTGAGTTACCTGCACAGACATTGTAGATGATCCCTTGGACATTACAGTCTGACAGTTTATTGAGTGGTATCCTTTCCTATTAATGGACCTCCTTCCCTGTTTACTGAGTGGGGCTTTTATTTTTGTGTGTGCGCAATCTACGAATCCCATTTGTGCTATTGTATAAAATTTCTATATGGTTCTTGCTCTCTCCTGTGGGGTACATGGGAAACAGATACGTTCACTTACATGCTTTAGTATTGCATTTAGAAAATTATGTAATATTCTAGAAGCTGAGGCCTGTGACACCCCTAATATATCCCCTCTGGGTCTCTGGAAAGTACCTGTGGTTAGTATACATAAAGCTATACATACCTTTGTTTCCACCGGGATTCATTCTCTATGATTTCCCTGGGGCCTCAGGTGAGGGTGGCAGAGGTTGTTTACTTCCTCTAGTGTTTTTTTGTCCATCTACTATCACTCTACAGCTTCTGTGTCATACAGTCCATGGTAACTCAAATGGAGTCTAAACACCCTTCTTCTTGATCATCTGGCGGCAGCAGCACATTGAATTAAAGCCTGTTGCACATACAGATTAATGATAGCAGCAGTAACCCTTAATATTTTTTTTCTAAGTGCAATTGTGGCTGTAATCCAAAAACTTTTGGCTTTTAAGGCAAAAGGCAGCACTGAGTATACACAATCACTTTATAGGTTCCTGGATAGCTTTGCCATGTTGGATTGGTTAACTATCATGTAATTCGTCTATTTATGCATTCATTAGCATATTCTGCCATTTACCCTTGTTTTGATGCTCTACACTAAGTGCAGAGCCATTTAATGCATATGAAATAGCTCGCTATTATGTCAGCGGCATGCTGCAACACGTACATGATAGCAGCACTTAGTGCACGCATTCATGAATCTGACTCATTATCGTCTGGTTCTGTTCTTACACTGTAATACTATACACCAAGCAAGCAATAATGCTCAACAGGGGCATTATCAAGTAAATAATGGATTCCCAGTGGTGGTGTGAGGTGCAGAGCACCTGGAAGGTCCATTATTTCCCTCATAGGACTCGGAAGACTGTTCTGAAATAATGGACTAGTTATTAAATTGTTTTGCAATTTTTTTTTTTTTTTTTGCATTTTTCTTGTAAAATAGTTTCTCTGTCTGTTTTAAACTTGCTGGATCATATGTAATTATTGTTGGAGGTAGTATTTTACATCCTAAGTATGAGGTCTAAGGATTTAATGCACACACACACACACACACACACACACACACACACACACACACACACACGCACACACGCACACACGCACGCACACACGCATGCACACACGTGCACGTACGTGCACACACGCACACACGCACACACACACACACACACACACACACACACACACACACACACACCCATAGTTATAGCTACTTTCTTGACTGAGTATACTTCAGAAGTGTCATTGTGATCAAATGAATGAAAAAACATAGAGTGTAAGGCATTGCAACCCCCCTACTATTGCCAATTACTCTCAGCTGTCCCTAATTTTTGTCTGTCCATTGAAAATGATTTTATATTAAATCACTGAATATTTCTTTCAGTCAGTGAAGCCAGATATTATAGCTTCATATGTCTTATGATTCAGCAAATACACGTTGTTATATTTAAATATTGATGCCTTTTTGGTCTTTTTCCCCAAGATATAATTGGCTTTATCTTGAATTCTTCAGCAAGTATCTCTGCCTGACATACAAGGCCATGTCCAACCCAGAATTGATAGACATGCTCCACATAACAAAAAACAAATCCCGGAGAGCCACACACTCTAGAGATATAAAGCTTACCACAACAATAAATAAGACATGCTGGAGGGATAGATTCCTATCCCAGAGACTCCCCATGCTTTGGAACTGGATTCCAGTATACATCAGGCAGAACCCCTCACTAACATTCTTCAACAGAAACCTGGACAGGTGGATGGGAAACAGAAAATTTACCCTGGGGATCACTGCAGTGGCTCTACTGGACAGTGGCACAAGGAACTAATGGCTCTGCTGGACAGAGGCACAGGGAACTAATCTAAGGGGGTGGCGAAAGCCAACACATTCTGGCTAGGCTTATAAATGCCCTTGGGCAGATAGCCTAGTAGTTACCTATGAACCTAAGGAAGTTGAGAGGTATACTTTTGGTAGATTTGTTTTTTTCACCAAGTGATATCTGCATATTAACACCATTAGTACCCTGCAGGAGAATGTTCATTCTCCAGTAGAGCATTACTGTGCATTTTAACCATTACCTAAACTTACTGAACAAATAATGCCATAAAAACAGGTAGCAAACCAACCAGCAACAGGGGCATAAAGCCTGCTCTAGCCAGAGAATGAGAATTTAAAGATGTGAGAATATGTTACCAATAATACCTGACAGAGTGAGCATTCTAAGGAAATATGGACTACTTCTTATTGTGATGCCTGATGGCTGTGGCATATGGCTTCCAGACCCCTGGAAAGTGTAGTTGTGGAAGTTAATTTACCATAATAGCAGATGTTAGAATAGATTACTGCTGCAGTAGTATAAAGCTATATGGGATGTATCCTGCCAGGGATATCAGATGTCCAGCCAGCATAATAAAGCTTTTGGTTACTGTCCTCATGTAGCATAAAAAAGTTCTACTTTAAAACAAAACTGTAACAAGAACTGTAGCAATCAATTTGCTACAATTTACATCACACACAAAGTGCAAAAGTAAGTGCTTCAGTCCTAACAGTTAAAGAAAAGCAGTTTCAGAATTAATTTTCATATTGGCATTCAGAAATGCCAGTATAGAAATAAATGCCGGCACTGCTCTACAGACTAATAGGCATGCACTAATCTCTCCCCCTAAGATTTTGCTACTGGGGCAGCAGCCACCTTTGCCCCCCCCCCCCCCCCCAGCTATGCTTCTGCCTTTCAAAGTTACAGCAATAAGTAGAACTGTCTTCCAAGTTAGAAACTTTGAAACTTCATAGAACAGATAGCTACAGGTTCAAATGGAGACAAAGTCAACTTCTCCAATGCAAAATTAAAATCCCGGGCTGGAACCACCTGTTTCCTAGGAGGTCTAATATGTAAAATCCCTTTCAGGAATTCTTTGACTTGGAAGAAGGAAGAAAGAGGAGACCCAATGTCAGACCAATAAGAAGTAGCTGACAGACGCACTTTGATAAAAGTATAAGACAGATCTGATCTGAGAAATTCACACAGTACTGGAGAACAGCTGAGGCCACCACTTAGGTTGGATCCTGGACTCTGTTATGATAACTAGAAAATATCTTCCATGTGGCTAAACATGATTTCTTAATAGCAGGTTTTCTAGCCTCCTTTAATATCTGTTGCACCTCCACTGTCAAGAGGTGACTAAATGGGATCAAAAACCTACAGTCAAGTGCAGCTTGAGAATGTGGCGTAGATAGCAGATCCCTTGTCCTGCATGAGTAGGTGCACTCTGTGAAGGAGATTTTGGGCACCGCCCTCGGCTATTTGCATGAGAAGGGATAACTAATGCCATATGGGCCAAAATACCTGCACAAGAAGCATCTTTGGAAAGTCCTTCTTTATCTTAGTAAGACTCTGGTTGTCACAGAAAAAGGGGGAGAAGCATAAAGGAATATTTCTGTCCATGGGAAAAAATGCATCTGTTTTCCAAGCCTGTTTGCAAGGAGTCATCACTCAGAATTTCTGTAACTATTGTGAATGCAGGGAGGTTGGCATAATGGTTAAGATGTTTGCCTTATAAACCAAAGGTGCAGGGTTTGATTCTTACATGGGGTAATTGGCTAGGCTTAAAACAAAGGTAGTTAGCCTAGTACTAATCTATGAACCTATGAGATAAACAGATCTACTTGAAGAACTACCCCATTTGTTGACAATCTCTGGGAAGATCTCTAGGTATAACAGCCATTTGTTAGGATCTGTCCTGGATTTGCTCAGTGTCTACAATTGCTTTCTGCTTTCACAGAATTTCAGCTGGATGTGATTGGCCCATCAGATGATTGCCTTTTGATGAACTCTAAGATCAGAACAGGGAAAGATTGGGATGTTGGTGTTGAGTCCAGACAGATTTGAAGAACTGCTGAATTTTCATCATGTGAAGTCTTACTAAAGGGTCATGCAAAGAAATGCAGCCATGTAACCTAGAGTTCTGAGGAAGTCTCTTGCTGTGCAGCTGGTCTGAGGAGACAGAATTAGGTACTGCTAATGGCAGAAGGAAACTTTTTTTACAGGTTGGTAGACTACCATCACGGGGGTGTCTAGCAGGCAACCTATAAAGATTAATATGTAGATCAGGACCAGGGAAGACTTTTCTAGATTCAACCTGAACCCCTAAACTTTGGAACAGATTCAAGGCTAAGTGATGAGATGCTAGGGTGTCTTCAGCAGTGGTAGCTAGGATGAGACAATTGTCCAAGTATTGATAAATGTGAATTCCTTGCAGTTTGCAGAAGGCAATGACTGGACATTTTCTGAACACCCCTGGGATTGTTGATAGATCAAATGTCAGAGATGTAAACTGGTTTTAATTCCAAAATAATCTTAACATCTGTGGTTCTTGTGGACCAAGAAGTGGTAATAAGCATCCTTGAGATCTAAAGTTACCAAAAAGCCATGTGTGGAAGAAGAAGTAAAAGAGACTGCAAGGTTAATATTGTAAATTTTAGAAATACAAGAAAGATATTTAGGACTGACAGCTCCAAGACTGGTATGCAGATGCCTTCCTTCCTGAGTACAAGAAAAATTCTTGAATAGAAACTTTTTCCTTGGTGATGTGGGGGAACAGGTTATATTGCACCTTGTGATAACAACTCTGTCAAGAGTTGAAGAAATAAGTAATTTTGACCAAAACATTTTAGTTACAAACTGATCTCCTATACTACAACCGGTAAGATGATGAGATGTCTGACAAAGTGTAACAACGACAAGAAAGTTCTGAAATTCATTACTTGTACACCTGTACATTCTATGTATACCAGCATGTTCATGTGCTTAAGTAATCATACTTTGTGCAAAAAAAAAGGTACTCAAAAGCTTAACTATAGTGGCTGGACATCTCATATCCCTTGCATAATATGCCCCATATAGCTTTGTTACTGCAGCAGTGATCTGATGATGAACACATTCCATTACTTCCCTATAATGTCCAGTCAACAGGGCAGTATTACACTTAACAAATTACATTTTTGTGCTGAGTTTTCTCTTGCATGGTTTTG
Source organism: Protopterus annectens (assembly GCF_019279795.1). Lineage (NCBI taxonomy): Eukaryota > Metazoa > Chordata > Ceratodontiformes > Protopteridae > Protopterus > Protopterus annectens. The sequence continues at coordinate 414,305,524 of NC_056741.1, forward strand.
CAGTTTAAAGATTTTGTGTGTGTGTGTGTGTGTGTGTGTGTGTGTGTGTGTGTGTGTGTGTGTGTGTGTGTGTGTGTGTGTGTGTAAGCATGTGCACACTTGTGTAAGTTTGACAAAATTCCAGAAAGCAACATATGGTATTGAAATACTTATTTGATTATCTAATTGGAACTTTGGCATTCTGACTTACATTTTATCAGAATTTTATCAACACACATTTTATAACATATCTGTGGTAATAAGCTCTATTTTGAAATACATGAACTGCAGCAGTTCAAAGTCTTGCACAAGTCTAGTTTGAATACCAGGGATTGGCAACAGTTGGACAGCTATCAAATAGGTGTTTTTCTACAGCTGTCCAGCAGTTTACTGATAGGACTGTAGAGCTGGCAAGAAGCTTTACAATGCTATGATTTTACTTTGTAAAATGCCTGTGCTTTTTAACAGGTTTTATGCCATATTAGAAGCCTAATGTTTCTGAGGTTTGACCAATCAGGTTTAATGATTTATAAAGGCTGATTATTAAGAGCATTTAAACATATACTGAGGCCCATGCTCTCAGCCAATTGTTAAAATCTCAAAGTCTTTAGACAGCAAAGGTTGCTAAAAACATTATATTGTATATGTGATGCAGTTACACTCATTATCTAGACAATGTTTAGAACAACATCAAGCCACACCTCTGCCAGGTTATCTTGAAAGTTCCATGGGAAGCATTACTATTCACTCTGTTATTCCCCCTCTCTCTACATATATATATATATATATATATATATATATATATATATATATATATATATATATATATATACACACACACACACACATATCTATATATATATATATATATATATATATATATATATATATATGTATATATATATATTTGTGTGTGTGTGTAGGTTCATAGGTAGGTATTAGGCTATCGGCCCAAGGGCCTATGTACGCCTAGCCAGCAAGGCACCATAGCTTATGCCACCCAAGAATGTTATTTTCCTGTGCCACTGTCCAGCAGAGACACAGAAGTGATCCCCGGGGTGTATTTCCTATTTCCCATCCACTCATGAAGATTTTTCTTGAAGAGTGCTAATGAAGAACTTTGCTTGACATAGATGAGTAGCTTGTTCCAGTGTATAGGAAGTCTCTGGGACAGGAATATATCCCTCCAGTGTGTCCTGTTTATTGTGGTGACAAGGTTTAGGTCCCTGGAGCGTGTAGCTCAAAGGGATTGGGATTTCTTTAGGTGTAGCATGTCCAACAGCTCTGGGTTTGACATACCTTTATATGTTAGGCAGAGATCACCTCGGAGTAGGCGATATGCTACAGAGTAAAGCTGGAGTTTTTTGAGGCGGTCAGTGTAGGGCATTTGTTTGAGGCTGGTAATCCTCAACTTCTGTGGCCTTTCCAGCTGCTGCAGATGTCTTGTGAGGTACATTCCAAAAGGGGCGTTGTACTCTATAACGGGTCTAATGAGTGACGAGTAGAGGGGAACAATGACCTCTTTTTTCCTGGATGAGAACCCTTTTATCATGAGGTGTGCCACGTAGAAGGACTTCCTGACTACTGTGGCAATGTGACTATCAAAGGAGAGACTACTGTCCACCTGGGTCCCAAGGTCTCTTATCATGCATTCGGTGTTAAGTAGACTGCTGCCTATGTGGTAGTTCATGGGTACAGAGGTTTTACCAAAGGGGATGACACTGCACTTTTTGGCATTGAGCTTGAGGCCATGGCTCTGACACCAGGCATCTGTCTCAGTGAGGCCCTTCTGTAGGATGTCCACATCATTTGGGGGCTTGACTATATATAGGTTCATAGGCTGGTACTAGGCTATCGGCCCTAGGGCCTATACAAGCCTAGCCATAACAATTCCCTGGCTATTTCTTCCCACAGTATTTACTTCCCTGGACCTCTGTCTAGCAGGGTGACTGACATGATCCCCGGGTGAATTTCCTATCTCCTATCCAGTCATCAAGGTTCCTTTTGAAGAGGGCCAAAGAGGCGCTCTGCTTGACATGTATGGGCATCCATACAGAGTCTGGGGAGTCTCTCAGTCAGGAACCTATCCCTCCAGCATGTTTTGTTCATTGTAATGACAAGGTTTAGATCCCTGGAATGTGTGTCTCTGAGGGATTGGGATTTCTTTAAGTGTAGCATGTCCAACAGCTCTGAGTTTAACATGGCCTTGTATGTTAAGCAGAGATCGCCTCTGAGTAGACAATATGTGACAGAGTATAGGTGAAGTGTTTTTAGACGGTAAGCATAGGGCATCTGCTTTAGGCCTGTGATTTTTTTAGTGAGGTATTTCTGCGGCCTTTCCAGTTGTTGCAGATGTCTTGAGAGGTACATACCAAATGGGGCGTTGTATTCTATAATGGGTCTAATGAGGGATGAGTACAGTGGGACAATTACCTCCTTTTTTCTGGATGAAAAGCCCTTAGTGATGAGGTGTGCCACATAGAAGGATTTCCTGACTGTTGTGGTGATGTGGTTATCGAAGGTGAGACCACTGTCCACCTGTGTCCCTAAGTCTCTTATCACAGTTTCGGTTTTTGGTGTACTGCCACCTATGTGGTAATTCAGGAGTACATGTTTTTCCCAAAGGGGATAACTTTTAGTTATGTACTTACCATAACTTCGGATGTATGGGATCCATCTCGCCTACATTCATAACAGATGGGTTCGACTCGGCAACTAATACACTAGCACGAAGTCTCTCATTGGCTGGGCTACTCCCTATCCCAGGATGCACTACACCTGCTTCCCCAGATCTTGTTTGTTCGCTTTCATACATCCATGCAAACACAGAAAAACTAGTAGTCACTATAACCAACTAAAGTTCTTCAAGAAAGATCGCCAAGAAAAAAGGGACTACAGCTCCTCTAAATCCGAATGGAAGGGGGAAGGAGGGTGGGTACTTATGAATGTAGGCGAGATGGATCCCATACATCCGAAGTTATGGTAAGTACATAACTAAAAGATGTAATGGGATCCTATCTCGCCTACATTCATAACAGATGGGACAGCGTCCCTAGCACCTACATCCCCGGTGGCTCATTGGAAAACACTCCTGAGAACTGTGGAACCAAAGGAAGCTCTGCCTCGAGAAACCACATCCAATTTGTAATGAGAAATGAAAGTGTGCGGAGAAGTCCAGGTTGCCGCAGCACAAATATCATCTATTGATAACTTGGAGTGAAAAGCTACGGAAGTAGCCATTGCCCTGGTAGAATGAGCCTTGACTGGAAAGGGAAGGTCTTTGTTAGCCTGTGAATAAATAAAAATGATACAATCTTTAATCCATTTAGATATGGAGGTTTTGTTACTGGTTGACCCAACTTGTTCACTGCAAAGGAAACAAACAATTGATTTGATTTCCGCGTTTGAGTGGTTCTATTCAAAAAAAACGCAGTTGTCTATGTACGTCCAATTGATGCAAAGTATATTCTGCTATTAGAGAATTCTGGAAAAAGACAGGGAGTTCTATAGTTTGTTGAATACAGAAAGAGGAGGCCACTTTTGGTATAAATGCAGGGTTTAATTTCAATGAAACTCTATGCTTGTGAAAAATCAAATAGGGAGGATCAGAACAAAGAGCTTGAAGTTCTGAAACTCGCCTGGCAGACGTTATGGCTACTAAAAGGCCGTTTTCCAAGACAGAAATTTTAAATCACAGGTAGCAGCTGGTTCGAAAGGACGGGCAGTTAGGGCAGCAAGAACCATATTCAAATCCCAAGGGGACAGGGTGAGATAAAGGAGGCCTAAGGAGCCAAGCCCCTTTAAGGAAAGCCTTACAAAGTTTGTGAGACATCAATGAAGGTTCAAATGAAGCATGAAAATTAGAGATCGCCGCTAGCTGAACCTTAATGGTAGAAACTGAAGAGCCCGACTGAAAAGGGAGGCCAGAAAATTCAGAACCTCCGATACTGGTGCAGTGAGAGGATCTATACCCGTTCTTGAGCCCAGAAGGCAAACCTTTTCCATTTACTGGAATAAAGTTTGATGGTGGAAGGTTTATGAGAAGAAGACAGTATGTGGACCACGTCCGCGAAAGAGCATTGTCTCGGACTAAGGATGGAAGTGGAGTAACCATGCTGCCAACTTCAGGGACCTGAGAGACGGATGAAGCCGTCCTGACTGATGAGTCAACAGGTCTGGCACGGATCCAAAACCATGGACCTTCTATCGCATGCCTCTGTAGGAAAGGAAACCAACCTTGACGAGGCCAGTGCGGGCAATCAAAATCATCTCGCTCTCCATGTAAATGGCCTTCTGTATCACCCTCGGTAGGAGGGGAACGGAGGGAAGGCGAGAAGACCGGGGCCAAATGTGAGTCAGAGCGTCCCTGGGGATCTGTCCCTGAGAAGGAACAGTGTGAAGAACTCTCTGCATTTCGCATTGTGAGGGCTGGCAAACAGGTCGCAGCAAGGAAGACCCCATCTGTCGAAGATTTTCGCAGCTATACCCTGGTTGAGGGACCACTCGTGGGGTAAAAGAATGGTCCTGCTTAATCTGTCCGCAATCACATTGGACTTCCCGGTATGTGCGTTGCCATTAGAAAGCGGTTGGTAGCTACCGCCCAGTGCCAAAGTCTCATGGCTTCTCTGCATAGTGGGTAAGACCTGGTTCCACCTTGCTTGTTTATGTACCACACCACCGACATGTTGTCGGATAGGATAGTAATCGGGCCCTGTGGGAGAGCGTGATGGAGAGCTTGGAGTACCAATAGTACCGCTCTCATCTCCAGGACATTGATATGCAAATGCGTTTCCTGGATCTGCCATGTGCCTTGGACCGACCTGTCCAGGTAATGACCCCCCCACCCTACCTGGGAGGCATCCGTAGTCACAGTGGCAACGGGATGTTGAGGTATAAAGGGTCGCCCCTGGTCGAGATTTGATTGGAGAAGCCACCAATGCAGATCTCAACGGCAACTTTCCGTGATTATGATTAAGTGGTTCAAGGGAAGTTCCTGATAAGACCATTGAACCGACAGTAGCCATTGTAAAATTCGCATGTGAAGTCTGGACAAGGGAACTAAAAGTATGGTTGACGCCATCGAGCCCAACAGTTGTAGGATCCGATGGGCCGGGGCTCTTAGTAGGGGAAGACAGGATTTGACTTGATCTTGTAGGACCTGAATTCTTGCTGCCGGTAAAAAGGCGCGCATTCTTTTTGTGTCTAAGTCTGCGCCTATGAAAGTAATACGCTGAGATGGCTGTAGTACAGATTTTTGCAAACTGAACGTGACCCCTAAGAAACGGCCCAAGGTGAACGTGGCTCTGAGCGCTTGGAGTAGTAGATGCTCAGAGGTGGCAGTAAGGAGCCAGTCGTTTAGATAAGGAAACACCTGGAATCCCAGACTTCTCAGGTGAGCAGTTACCACTGCCAGACACTTGGTGAACACCCTGGGGGCTGTGGTGAGACCAAAGGGCAGTGCTCGAATTGAAATGACTGACTCGAGGCGGAGCGTAAATGTCTCCTGGACTCTTGAGCTATGGGAATGTGATAGTAAGCGTCCTGGAGATCTATGGAGCACATCCATGCATCTTTTTCCAGCAAAGGAAGAATAGATTGAAGAGTGACCATTCGGAATTTGGACTTCTTTACGAAACGATTCAATGAACTGAGGTCCAAAATGGGCCTGAAGTCCCCTGTCTTTTTTGGTACCAAAAATAATCTTGAGTAAGTTCCTGATCCGATCTGGTCGATGGGGACAGGCTGGATGGCTCTTTTTTCTAGCAGCTTTGAAACCTCTAATGCTGCCTGATCCCGCTGACTGGGTGGTACGTCCGGGATTTCCCTTAAAGAAAGGGGGTTTGTTGAAGGGATGATATATCCTCCGGTAATAATCACGAAGCACCCACTGATCGCTTGTTATGGATTCCCAAGCTTGTGGGTGCACCGCAAAAGCGACCCGACTGGCTCCGGAGTTGCACAGTCGGGCAACAACTCAGGGACGCTGGTTGTATGAAGAACCACGAAAGGAATCACGGTCTCCAGAGTTACGGGGGCCTCTGCCACCTCTGGGGCGGCGTCTTCCAAAACCCCCCCCCCCCTGCCTCTGGAGGGGGAATCACTGGGTGGAGTAGGGAAAGACTTCTGAGATTTTCTAAACCACATTTTCCCTCCTCTCCCAGCCTTGGGGTAAGGCCTAGAAGGAGCGGAAAATCGGGCCCCAAAGGCAGTCAAAGTCTTGCCCTCCTGCTCGCACCGAGTTAGTGTGTCCTTCACCTTGGGTCCAAACAAAGATGACCCATCAAAGGGGGCGTGAAGGAAGACTTGAAGGCCTCATGAGCGAACACAAGCGTAACCAGGCTTGTCTCCTGAGGGCAACGCCTGTTCCCGCTGCTCTACTCGCCCCTTCGGCCGCATATGAAATGAGCCTCATGGACGAGTTAACAATAGAAAGGAGGGTAGTCATCTGTGCGCCAACAGTCGAGGCCAGCGCCTCAGGTAGGTTACCAACAAGAGAGTCATTTAGCTCTTTGAGAAGATCCCTTTGGAGCCTCGTAAAATGACATAAGTAGTTCAGCGACCGTAAGGCAAAGGCCGCTGAAGACAGGGTACGCTTCCCGTACCTATCCATGCTCCTAGAATCCTTATTAGGAGGATGAACAGACGTCGAAGCCTCTGCCACATCCTGCTGTGTGGCAGAAGCCACCACCAAAGCATCTACAGGCACACCCTTTGTGAGAAACTCCTTCTGGGGGGGGGCTGACAAAAATTTATTGGGCCTCGCAGGCACCGGTTCCACAGAATCAGGGTGTTCCCACGCCCTTCGAGAAACCAAATCAAGGAGTTCATCGAAGGGCGGAGACACCCAGGAGGCGGAAGGCTGGGCCCCAAAGGCCTTGAGGAAGACTGACTCCTCAGCTGAAGGGGTTTTGGCTTGCCAGTCACCTCTCTGTCTCAGAATCTCCAAGATGTCTGAGAAGGAGATATCATCCGAAGATGATTTGGGAGACCATTCTGCGTCATCGAGGTCAGTATCCGATGTAACAGACTCATCTTGGGAGTCTACGTGCTTCCTCTTACACAATTTCTTCCTTGGGGTTCGTCCGAAGCAGATTCGGACGGACCACCCAGAAGAAGGAACCGCCGATGGGGGTATCCTCAGGCCCTGGGGCCCCGCTGCCGGGGGGCTGCAACACAACAGAGGCACCAGTCTCCAAATCTAGGGACGGTGAGGTAGAATCTTGCTGAACCGGCAAAGACATGGCTAGCGCGCTCCTCATGACCTCAAAGGCGGACCTCCAGAATCCAAGGAGGTCACTGGTCTAGAGGCCACGATGGCACCAGGAATTCCAGCAGCCGATGCTCCAAGAGGAAGACTAGGTACCGAAGCACCCAAACCCAAAGTGTTCCCTTCGGCTCCGGCTGAAGAGGTCGCAGTGCCAAACCCTGAACCGGAGGACAGGGTAGGAAGCACAGTCGAAACCGAGAGGCCTGTAAGGGGTCTCTGCTCCGACCGTATGGCTCCACTTTGCTCCACCACCACCGGCTCCAACGGCTCGAAGAGGTTGGAGGAGGAATCAAATGTGTTGGAGGGATCGGCTCGAAGCAAACTGTGCTGGAGCCGAGACCAATTTAGTAAACACTGGAGATTGGAATAGCCTCTGTAAAACCCTATCCAGGTCCGAATCTGAAAGTCTCGATGATTTAGAGGAGGTAGACAATCGAGAAGACTTTCCTCTCGGCTCCGAGAGAAGGGGACCGGCTCAAACGGCTCCAATGCTATCGGGCCGACTCCACCACAGCATGGACCACCATCGGCACCGAAGGAGCCTTCTTGAGCCGAGGGGAAGAGTCTGAGCTGCACACTTCCACCGCTCAAGCCATTGGAACCGATGGAGGTGATTCACCTCTCGATACTCCAACTTGCGGCTCCGAAGGCAATGGAGCCGAGGTAGGAGGTATCGAGGCAGACCCTTCGCCCCCGAAGTCAGTGGAGCCGAGGAAGAAGAGGTCAATTTTGTCTTTTTAGAAGTCGGCTCCGACGGACTTGTCGGAGCCGACGATCTTTTCTTTTTGGAAGCAACAGGTGGATTTAAGGCTTCCTCAAAAGAAGGTTTGATAAGCCCTTTCAATATTAACTTGTTCTTGCGTTCTTGAAGAACTCTAGAGGAGAACGCATGACAGACGCTACAAGTCTCTTGCAGATGTTTCGGCCCCAAACAATACACACAGACTGAATGACTGTCTGTAACGGACATTTTATAATTGCATCGAGTGCATTTTTTAAAACCTGACTTTTGTTCCTTAGACATGATACAGGCAACAACAAGTAAAACTCTATGGAAATCTTACTCTACCACAACAAGTATAGCACTATACACAAATTGCGCCAACTGACAAGCGCGAGACACACTGGCGCGAGTACTGGTGAAAGTTTACCTCACAACAATAAGAAAAAAATTAAACGGCCCAAAGCCCTCTAATTTAAACGGGCTTTGCCCGAAAAACAACTAACCAAAAGTTAATTAAACTAATAGCACTCAAAGGTAGGGCAAAGGCCCTCTAACTTAAACTGGCCTTGCCCGACTGAATAAAATAAATTTTTTGGAAGCACTCAAGCACTCAAAAAAAAAATAAGAAATAGTAAGAAATAGTAAGAAATAGCTGTTAAAATAAGAAGTTATGTACCTACCATAACGTTCCATGTTAGTTGTCTTCTCTCACCTTCTTTCTTGCTTGATGGGTTCGGAGCCGATCCCTCGGCTCCGACTCGGCACTTGCTAAGCTCGAGAGTCACTTTTACCAGCTCGAGGCAGCCCCATATCCCATGATGCAAGGCGGTAAGTACCCAGATCTCGTTTGATGACAAAGGGCAATAGCACCAAGCATAACATACTTCCCAAAGGAAGAAAGAAAACTACAGATGGAAGAAGGACCAGGTCTGAATGGTCTTCAGTGTAACAGTTTCTTATAACAAGGTCTGTCCAGGCCAGGGGGAAGGAGGGAGGTGCAAGAAAGAAGGCGAGAAGACAACTAACATGGAACGTTATGGTAGGTACATAACTTCTTAATGTTAAGTTGTCAATCTCGCCTTCATTCTTGCTTGATGGGACCGCGTCCCTAGCACCTCTATCCTGGGTGGCTCAATGGAACAAACTCTTGAGGACTGTAGAGCCAAAACTGGCTCTGTCCCTGGAGGCCAAGTCCAATTTGTAATGGGAAACAAAAGTGTGAGGAGTGGCCCAAGTGGCGCTGCACAAATAGTGTCTAAAGGAAGTCTAGCTTGAAAAGCTGTAGAAGTAGCTAAGCTCCTAGTTGAATGTGCTTTAGGTTTTGAGCACAGCTGTTTTCCCCTGAGCAGATAAATTTCAGAGATGACCGAAGAAAGCCATCTAGACAAAGTCACTTTAGAAACAGGAAGGCCTATTTTATTATCCGCATAGGAAACAAAAAGTTGATCAGATTTTCTAAATTTTTTTGTTCTGTCCAAATAATATCTAAGTTGACGGTGGACATCAAGATAATGTAGCTTTTGTTCAGCTCTATCTGAATAGTTAGGGAAAAATACAGGGAGATCAATGGATTGATTCAAATTGTTCTTTGAAGGGACCTTAGGCAAAAAGGTTGGGTTAGTTCTCAAAGATACTCTGTCTTTGTGAAAAACCAAATAGGGGGGTCGAACCGAAAGAGCTTGAAGTTCAGACACCCTCCTGGCCGATGTAATAGCCACTAGGAATAAAGTTTTCCAAGAAAGATATTTGAGGGAACAAGAAGCAGCTGGCTCGAAGGGGGGAAGAATCAAGGATGTCAGCACTAAATTTAGATCCCACTGAGGAGGAGGATTCCTGATTGGAGGCTTTAGTAGGAAAATTCCTTTCAAGAAGGCCCTGCAGAGCCTATGGGACATAATATTATGATCTGCTATCCCGACATGAAAATTGGAAATAGCAGCCAATTGAACTCTGACTGTGGAAGAAGAGGAGCCTGCATGAAAAATCTCTGCTAAGAAGTCCAGGACTGCCTGAACAGGGGCAGTAAAAGGATCAATATTTTGGCCTTAGCCCAATAAGAGAAACGTTTCCATTTGCTTGTATAAATCCTCCTGGTAGAGGATTTTAGCGAAGCTACTATGATGTCTCTAACTGGGTTAGAGATCAAAGGAAGCCTGGCTAAGGAAGGAAGTGGAGCAACCATGCTGTGAGGTTGAGAGAAGGGATTGACCGGTGCAGCTGACCCGATTGGTGAATCAGAAGATCTGGCACTGGGTCCAGATGCCACGGCTGCACCAAAAGGTGATGATGTAGGAACGGGAACCAAACTTGTCGAGGCCAGTAAGGGGCAATGAGAATCAATTTGGCTCTCGAAACGGTAGCTTTCTGGATAACCTGAGGGATCAGAGGAAATGGAGGGAAGGCATAAAGAAGTCCCTGGGGCCAATCCTGGGTCAGAGCGTCTCTGGGGGGATGGCCTGATGGAGGGAAGAGGCAGAAGTAGTCTGGACATTTGCTGTTTTGGGGAGTAGCAAAAAGATCGCAACATGGACGACCCCATTCCAGAAAAATCTCTTCCGCTATAGATTGCTTGAGAGACCACTCGTGAGGCATGAGAATAGCTCTGCTCAATCTGTCCGCTACAATGTTGGTTTTCCCAGGGATATGCGTTGCTACCAGAAACCGATGAGAGGAGATCGCCCATTGCCATAGTCTGAGCGCTTCTTGACACAAGGGGTAGGACTTGGTTCCGCCCTGTTTGTTGATATACCAAACTACAGACATGTTGTCTGTGTGGACTGCAATTGTCCCTACGGGAAGAAAGTCGTTGAGGGCTTGCAACGTTAAAAGCACTGCTCTCATCTCCAGGACATTTATGTGCAGATGGTACTCAAACGGCTGCCACGTCCCATGAACCATCCTGCCCTGATAATGACCCCCCCACCCGATCAGGGAGGCATCCGTGGTGACAGTGGCTATCGGGGATGGGGGTACAAAGTACCTGCCTTGGTGAACCTGAGGAGATGTGATCCACCAAGCAAGATGCTCTTTGCATGTCTGTGTCACCAGAATCTGGTGACGCATTGGAAGTTGTTGGTATGACCATAGTGTGAACAGCATCCACTGAAGAAGGCGCATGTAGAATCGAGCCAGGCGAAGAAGAGTAATGGCCGCAGCCATGAGACCTAATACCTTTAGAACCATTCTGGCCTGTACTTTCTTGTTGGCCAGAATGATCCTGACATGACTCTGAATGTCTGAAACTCTTTGATCTGTAAGGGTAGCTGACATCCGAACAGTGTTTAAGTTTGCGCCTATGAAGGTAATAGACTGGCAGGGCGATAAGGATGACTTTTCGAAGTTGATCGAGATGCCCAAATGAGAACAAAGGTTTATTGTGTAATCCCTGGCTTGTATAAGCTGATGCCTGGTGGTGGCTGACAGGAGCCAGTCGTCGAGATACGGAAACACCTGGAATCCTTGACGTCTCAGGTGAGCCGTGACCACTGCCATGCATTTGGTGAACACTCTGGGGCTGTAGTGAGACCAAAGGGCAGGGCTCTGAACTGGAAATGACTGGACCCCAGCCGAAAGCGGAGAAATCTCCTGGAGCGTCTGTGAATCTTGATGTGATAGTACGCATCCTGAAGATCTATTGAGCACATCCAGTTGTCCTTCTGTAAGAAGGGCAGAATTGACTGAAGAGTGACCATTCGCAATCTTGTCTTCCTGACAGACTTGTTTAGTCTGCTGAGATCCAATATTGGTCTCCAGTCTCCCGTCTTTTTGGGGACCAAAAAGAACCTTGAGTAGATTCCGGGCTCTGAATGGTCTGTTGTAACTGGCTGAATGGCTCTTTTTTGCAGTAGTTTTGAGACTTCTAACTCTGCAATTTCCCTTAGACCGGGTGGTACATCTGGAAGGGAACTTGAGGGGAAGGGACTTTCCTCGAAAGGAATTATGTAACCCTTGGATATGATCGACTGTACCCATCTGTCTTGAGTGAGGGAATGCCAGGCTTCTGGGTACAGTGATAATCTTCCCGACTGCCTCCAAGGAGGGACAGCCGGGCAACATCTCAGGGATGCTGAAAGGGCTTGTCAGAGAGAGGCTCTCTGTTTCCCTGGTTTTCGGACCCCTCTGCCTCTAGAGCGTCTGTTGTTGTTACCCCCTCTGCCTCTAGGGGTAAACTGACCACGTGAATCCGGCGTGACTCCTTGGGATTTACGGAACCACATTTTGCCACCTTTCTGTCCTTTGGGATAAGGTCTAGAAGGGGTGGAAAAACGGACTCCTACAGCAGAAAGAGTCTTGCCGTCCTGTTCGCACCTGGTCAAGGTTTCCTTCACCTGAGGGCCAAACAAAGCTGACCCATCAAAGGGAGAATTTGTGAAGGATGCCTTAAAGGGATCCGCAAAATCACATAGCCGCATCCAGGCTTGTCGTCTAAGAGCCACACCTGTACCTGCGGCTCTACTCGCTCCATCAGCAGCATAAGATATTAGCCGCATGGAGGAGTTTGCAATGGAATTGAGGGTTCCTAGCTGCGAAGCAATTTTTTCTTGAGCCCCTGCAGCTGTAGGATCCTGAACTACTTCACCTAGCTCCTTAAGGATATCCCTCTGGAGTCTGGTGAAGTGACATAGGTAATTCAGCGAACGCATAGCAAAGGTCGCTGAGGAAAACATCCGCTTACCGTACCTATCCATGGTCCTAGAGTCCTTATTAGGAGGATGGACGTGCGGAAGGATCTGCAAGTTCCTTTTGGTGGCCGCAGCCACCACCATGGCATCAGCGGGGACACCCTTAGTGAGGAATTGCTTGTCACACGGGCAGTGATAAATTTTGAAGGCCTCCTAGGGACTGGCTCTACAGAGTCAGGAGCTGCCCACGCCTTCGTGCAATAACCTGCATAAGGGGTCGAAGGCGGAGACACCCAGGAGGTGGAGGGCCGAGATCCAAACGCCTCTAGGTATACTGACTCATCCTCAGAGGGATTGTTGGTGGGCCAGTTTCCCCTCTGTTTAAGGAGTTCTAGGATGTCTGAGAAGGAGACATCCTCAGAGGGGATCTAGGGATCCCTCTGACTCATCAAAGTCAGTATCCAAGTGACAGACTCGGGAGTCTACATGTTTCCTCTTACAAGTCCTCTTCCTAGGAGGATCTCCCGAAACATCAGGAGAATCCTCGGAAGAGGGGAAATTCCCAATGGGGAAACCTGAGGCGGAGGATCTCTGGGTCCTGTAGCAAGAGAAGTGGCAGAGATGTCAACAGGTACTATAGAGGGAGGAGCTACGGGAACAGACTGCTGACTGATACCAGTGGCCAGCACACTCTTCATCACCTCGAATGCTCCCCTCCCAGGCAGGTCCGAGAGAACCCGTTCCGAAGAACTAGGAACTCCAGGGACCACCGAAAGGGAAGTCTCCGAGGCAGATGTCGGAGCCGAACTCACCAAGGCCGAGGCTCCAAGGGGAAGAGCGGGTTCGGACAAGGGTCCGATGCCACTCACCCCCTCGGAGGAGACCATGGAAGTCCGACCACCGAATCCCTCTAAGGAAGGTCTCGAAGAGGAGATAAGAGTAGAGGCTGAAGGAACAGAAGGGGGTATCCGTCCTCCAGCCGTAGCAGTAACCATTCCCGAAGACTCCAACTCCAAGCTCTGGGGTAGAGTTGAAGGAGGAACTGTAACGGGGTGTGGACCCACAGTCGTCTGTTGAGACGGACTATGTAACATTTGGGCCAGTACCTGTGACTTAAGTAATCTGCTGACCACTCTCTCTAGGTCATGGTCTGACAGTCTGGATGACCTTGAAGATCGGCTCCGATGGCTCCGTTCGAAGAAGAGGTGAAGCCGGGCCGAAAGTATCGGCTCCAAGGAAGGAGACCTCGACCTCTTCCTGGAATGAGCCATCGGAACCGATACTATAGATCCTGTCGGAGCTGAAGACTTATCGGAGCCGACAGGAAGCCTCGATGTATCGGCTCCAGCCGGAGCCGATACAGCCACCAAAGTAACGGTGTCGGAGCCGATCGGAGCCGACACCGATGCCTGTGCCACATGGGTGTCGGAACCGATCGGGCCGACACGAAGTGTCGATAGATTCGGCACCGATAGCCATCGGTGCCGAAGGCTTTGTTAAGCCAGAATCGGCTCCAGCCGGAGCCGATCTCGACTCGGAACGAGTCGGAGCCGAGGCCGCAGGCTTAGACACAGAAGCCTGGGCCTTGGAAGATTTAGCTGATTTTGATGGAGCCGACTTAGCCGGAGAGCCCTCCGGCTTAAGAAGGCCCCTAAGTATCAGCTTATTGCGTCTCTCCTGCAGGACTCTCTGGCTGAAGGAATGACAAATAGCACAGGAGTCCTGCAGGTGAAGAGGCCCCAGGCAATACAGGCAAGAAGTGTGACCGTCTGTCAGAGACATCTTCTGACAGCACGAGTCACACTTCTTAAAACCTGAGACCCTCTCCTTTGACATGGTGCTTACAAAACACACACACACACACCAGTCAAAAAATTAACTTAAATAAAATACCAAAAGGTATTCTATAAAACAAACACACACACCCTAACAGGGAGGGGATGGGAAGGGTAAAGTTTGACTAAAAAAAAATTATAAGAGACAGGGATTTTCTGTCAGAAAATGTAAAAAATTAACTATTAAGGGTTTTTTTACAAAAAGGGGCTTAAATCTCAAAAAAGTGAATCACTTACCAGGAGCTGGTAAAAGGAGGACCTCATAAGCGAAGCGGCAAACGAGATCTGGGTACTTACCGCCTTGCATCATGGGATATGGGGCTGCCTCGAGCTGGTAAAAGTGACTCTCGAGCTTAGCAAGTGCCGAGTCAGAGCCGAGGGATCGGCTCCGAACCCATCAAGCAAGAATGAAGGCGAGATTGACAACTTAACATCAGCTGTTTGGTTAATATAGACAAAAATTCCCTAGGTCAAGGACCAATAAGGTAAAAAGAACCACTTAGCTCCAGCCAAGTCGAAACCACGTCCAGCTTGTTAAGTGGCAAACGAGATCTGGGGAAGCAGGTGTAGTGCATCCTGGGATAGGGAGTAGCCCAGCCAATGAGAGACCGTGCTAGTGTATTAGTTGCCGAGTCGGAGCCGATGGATCGGCTCCGAACCCATCTGTTATGAATGTAGGCGAGATAGGATCCCATTACATCTATACATTTCTTGTCATTGAGCTTGAGCCCATGGCTTTGGCACCAATCATCTGTTTCTGTAAGGTGCTTTTGTAGAATATCCACATCATTTTGGGATTCAATAATGGCTCCCAGTTTGCAGTCATCTGCGAACTTTGTTAGCCAGAGTCCCTTAGTGTTGGCCTGTACTTCAGAGAAGTAGATGCCAAACAAGAGCTGTCCCACGACTGAACCCTGAGGTACTCCACTTGTCACTTGTCTGGAGCTGGATTTGGAGTCGGCTACTTTTACAGTGTGGGTTCTGTCAGTAAGCCAGTTGGCAACCCATCGAGTGATGTAGGGGTTAATGCCCAGCTTAGTAAGTTTATCTATGATTCCAGAGTGGGGGATGGTGTCGAAGGCCTTGGCAATGTCCAGATAGGCTGTGTGGACCACTTTACCCTTGTACACGGCTCTGGAGACTGATTTGAAGAAGTCAATCAGGTTCAGGAGACAAGATCAGCCCTTCATGAACTTAAACTGGGTGGGGTCCAGTGTTTGATGGTTGCCAATGTCTTTGTTTATAAGTTCCATGATAATACGTTCCATGGCCTTGCAGATCAGACTCATCAGACTGATGGGGAGGTAGTTACCGGGATACAAGCTGGATCCCCCCTTGTGGAGTGGGATAAATGTAGCTGTGTGCCACTCAGTGGGAAGAAGCCTGAGGTGAGGCTATGATTAAACATGACACTTAGGTGAGGTGCCAGTTCATTTTGTAGTTCATGTAGTACGCAGCCTGGGATGTTTTCTGGTCCCATGGATGCTGTATTCTAAGTTTTGGAGAGTGCATTTTTTACCTGTGTGGCCATTATTACCGGAATTTGGCAATCATTCGGTATTGAGATGGGCCCTTTAGGGGGTGAGAGGGGGCGGTGAGGTTTGCACTGAATTGATCTGCCAGGATATTGACAATATCCTTGGGATCAGTACATTTAATGCCATTTAGATTCTTGACATAGCTATAGAATGCCTCGTGGTTGTCTTTGGAATCTTAATATATATATATATATATATATATATATATATATATATATATATATATATATATATATATATATATATATATATTATATATATATATATATATATATATATATATGTATGGGAATAAGTAAGCCTTTATGTTGCTTATTGTCCTTCTATTTCCCCTTTTCCAAACTTTCCTTTCCCCTCTTACCCTTCAGTATAATTTTCTATAAAACAAAAATAAAATTTCCTGGCAAGAGCACATCACGTAAGCCACCTTATCATTCCCTTCACCCCGTTCAACATAACTTTAAGCAGGAATATCTTCCTCTGCCATCACCATCCTTAGGTTCAGCTATGAAATCTGCATGTGATAGGCTGCCTTGGCAGCCTACAGTAGAAGAAGCAGTAATAAATCCAGTGCACCTCTGTACTTGTATGGGTAAATGTGGACAGATATGTCATTCCTGTTTTCCCTTACTTCATCACAGTGCATCTCTCTGCCTTACTACATCATTTTCCCTAGATTTCCCTTTCACACTGTCGCTCTCCTTAACCACATTTGTACACCTTTAAAGTAAATAAACATTGCCTCCTTCATTTCATATGTGTGTAATGAAAGACATCATCAGAACAGTAGAAAAAGAAGATATTATTGTGCCAAATATGTACTTAGCACAAATGTCATAACCACACCCTAAATCAGACTCAGTCTATATATGCTGCATGGCATTCCTTTGTTAGCTTATCTTGGATCTCAGTGCAGGACAAGCAATATTATATGGATAATCTTGATAATGGAGGCAGAAAAATGATTACAGATTTACAAGTGCATGTCTATCTTCCTACAACAGGAAGACAAATAAAATAGCTTGAGGATATGTCGTTAAACAAGTCAACAATTAGAGAAACTACTTCTGTTGGGAAAAATGTTGACATTGCACATTTTCCACAAAAAAAAAAAACAGGATTTTTGCTAGGAGGCAAACCTTTCCACATCCTACATATGGGACTGGGCCCCTGTAATTCACTATTAAAAATGATATAAAAAAACTAATTTTGCTAGACAAAAAAAAAAACTACTACAAAACCTCCAATTTAAACACCAAAACAATCCCCAAAAGTTTGGGCAGGTATTAACCAACTTCTTCATCCAGGACAATCTACTACCACAACCTCATCAAACTTCTTCTTTCGGCTTTTCCCGGTTAGGGGTCGCCACGGTGGATCACCTGTCCACTCATGATTGGCAGTGGAGTTTTACGGTTTCGAGTTGTCAGCCTGGCATCCAACCTTCCACAGAAGGCACAAACACACACACAGATCCAATCCACCTACAGCATGTCTTTGGGATGTGGGAGGAAACCGCAGCACCTGGAGGTAACCCACGCGACCACAGGGAGCACATGCAGACTCCACACATAAGGCACCCCAGCCGAAGATCAAACCGGAGAACCTGTTGCTGTGAGGTGGCAACGGTAACCACTGCACCACCACGGCCGCCCTACCCCAAACTATACCCATAAATTTTTATACACACATGCATACATATTTATACTTACATAGATACTGTTATATTTCAACATGCTTTTTCATACACATACATGTTATATTTTACATGGTGTTAGTGCACTATATATATTTATATCTATGTTGCATGTTATAGTTTATGTTTTTGCATAGTAGGACATGGTTTTAGCAATTTTAATATAGGTTCATGGATTGGTGCTGGGCTGGGTGCCCTTGTGGGCCATTTTGAGCCTAGCCGGTTGCCCCATGTGAGGGTTGAACCCTGCATGTTGTGTCTGTAAGGTAAACACCTTAACCATTATGCCATTATTAACCATGACTCATACATAATATGTGTTCCAATATTTATGAATTTTTGAACCAGGTATATGCATATTCAAGATATACTAGAGTGGACCAGGTTAAAGCATTTGTATTTAACATTGTATCTTTAAGACTTAATTGATAGCAGGTGCTTCTACTATATAAGGAATGAATTGTTTTTGTGAGTTGTCTGATGAAGGGGCACATCCCTGAAAGCGCTTACCTGTTTTATAATAAACTTCCTAGCTGTGCTACAGTTGGTGTTTGTTTGCCACTTCAACTATACCCATAAATCCCCTGAAACTGTTGCCACTGCCTTTAATAACTTTTTCACTGAAACTATTCAGTCCTTAGCTAACCAATTTACTCCCACCCACTCTACCACTAACACACCCACTTCTCATCTGCCCTTTAACTTCCAACCTGTCTCTACCACTTTTATCTGATCCCTTATCAAAAAACTAAAACCAATGACCCTTTCTGTTGACCTCCTTCCTGCAGAGTACCTACAAAAAGCTGCCAACGTCATAGCATTCCCCATCTCTATCCTAATCAGTAGAACACTAACTGATGGAACTGTCCCCTCCATCTGGAAAATATCCCATGTTATCCCACTCCACAAAGGTGGAAGTTCAACAGAACTGTCCAACTACAGACCTATTGCCATTCTCTCACCACTAGCCAAATTAATGGAGAAGTGTGTTCATAAGCAACGTATGGACTCATTCAGAATGGTCTGCTTGCCAACTCTCAGCATGGCTTTAGGCCACATCACAGCACCACCTTTGCCCTCCTTTCTTTTACAAATAAAATATTCCAAAATAGGAACAACAACAACAGGCTATCTTCAGCCCTATTTCTAGACCTGTCGAAGGCCTTTGATATGGCCAACCACAAATTACTCATTCATTCCCTAAAATCCATCTCCCTAGATAACCATGCTATTCAGTGGTTCCTATCCTATCTGAATGGCAGACAACAGTCTGTATTATGGCAGAGCAAACTGTCCACCCTGCTACCTCTCACCCTTGGTGTTCCTCAGGGCTCTATTCTAGATCTTCTATTCTTTTCTGTTTTCATCAACAATCTTCATACTGCCATCCCTGATGCAACCTGCATTCAATATGCAGACAATTCTACCCTGATCTGTACAGCCTCCTCCCCTTTAGACCTGCAAACCTTAACACAAAACACATTTAACACAGTTGAAAATTGGCCCTCTAATTGCTGTCTGTTGTTAAATCCCAACAAAACTAAACTGCTCCTCTTTACCCCCACCAGTAGATCCACCCCATTTTCCTTCTGCATAAAATCCAGCAACGGTACCTCTATCTCTCCAGATGACCATACTAAGCTTTTAGGAGTAATAGTGGACAATAATCTCAACTTTGATCTGCATATCAATAAAACTATAAAAAACATTAATAAGACGCTTGACTCATTATATAGAGGCAAACCTTTTCTAACTCCATTAGCTAGGACTGCAATCGCCCGCTCACACCTAATATCTACCCTTCTATATGCCTCCCCCATACTCTAAAATTTGAGCAAAACTGAACTCACTGTTACAACCATATTGCCAGATTTGCCATAGGCTCAACATATAGGACACATCACTGTCAAAATCTCAGTCTTTTTGGGTGGCTAGAATTGCCTAGCCTACTTCTGTTCAATCAGCTTATAGTAGCACACAAAATTCTGTACCACCCTGAAAATACTCCAGCACTCAAAAATATCATAAAGCCATACAGTAATTCAAGGCAACTACGATCATCCAATAAACTGTTGGTCCAAATCTCTGTATTATAGACAATTATTTGGCACATCGGCTACTACTCACGGATTTATTTCTATATACATTTGGGTTCTTTTTATTATTAACTACTACTGCCTGTTCCTGTGTGGTTATTTGCATTATGGAGTTAACTACATCGTTGAAGGGATTATCTGCGGATAAAGATGACCTAAGGGTTTTTGGTCTGGGCAATGATGAGCAACATGGTCAGGGATCTTCCCCAAATAGTGGGACTTCAGGTTGTGAAAATCATTTCCAACACTTAACCAAATCTATGCGCACATTAAGGACCAATGTTTGGCATGCTAAACTATTCAAGTCCTATATAGCCAAGAATTTGGTTCCTTGAGGTTTGAGGGTTCGGTTACAACCCATGGTGGCTAAAATGGATGTTGAGTTAATGGAAGAATGGGCTAAGACCCAACAACAAGCCTCCATGGGTTTTGTTAAGGTTCTATTGGACTATTATGAAAGGACAATTGAGTCCGAAATGATAGAACTTGTGAAGCTGTGTGAAACACCTCAATCTTTCCAGGGGGAACCAGCATATCAGATATGTATAGATAAGTTATCCAAAGACCTGATTAATCTGGAACAATATTTGAAAGCAAAAAAGGTTAAAAAATACCAAAGGGATATTACTGACTATGAGAAAGGAACCCAGTTTTCTAGGGTGAATAAACAAGTCAGATTTAATGATACCATCAGAATGGGGGGCAAACGTAAGAGACAGAGATCCATTTTGAAGCGGTCCAGTTCATTTAGCTCCAATAATGAAACATCGGGGGATGAAACTTCATCCAACATGGATCTTGATATACAGCACCAAGGGGACTCACCCCTTTCTAAGAGGTCCCACCCTTTAGATCAAGGCAGGTTAGGGGGGTAGAAAACATAAGAAAAACAAGCCAGATGGAGACATTAATGGAACTTATGACTCGGACATAATTGTTTTGAACAATGTTTTAAATATTTCCAGTGTACAATTGATGGATGTTGAAATAAAGATACCAAATAAAGGACTAAATTTCATTCCTGTTTTTTTTTTTGGTGCCGGAAGATCAGTTGGCACAAGATGTGATGGCATTCTGCAGGTTGTTAAATTTAAGGATTTTCTTTAAGGATTCAGATGGTGATGGTAAGCAGGAGAAATTCATATATCATAAATCTAAGTTTAATGTGCCCATGCACCCTAATGTGCATATGTTTCAGACATCAGTTCTCAAGGACTTGCATTATAACTATAAGGAAGTTATACCCAATAATCTCTCAAAGATGGAACAGGTGGCTCTAATGGGTTTGGTTAACAATAAAGACCTGGTTATATTGGCAGCAGACAAGGGGGGCAGTGGTGGTCATGAACTGGGAACAATACAACAATGAGGCTCTAAGGCAACTGGGAGATGCGAGGTACTATATGAAGATGCCTTTGGATCCCTCCCATAGATATAGGGGAGAAATCAAGTTCTTTTTGATAGAGGCCATGGAAAAAGGTATTATTTCTGAGCAAGAATGTAAACATCTATCTATACAAGACCCTTCTAGCCAATACATCTATTTTCTCCCAAAAATTCATAAGGATGGTGAGCATCCTCCGGGAAGGCCCATTGTTTCAGGAAGGGGATCAATTACTGAACCCCTATCACAATATCTAACTATAAAACTTAAGCCTTTACTACAATGGGTTAGATCTAGACTTCGTGACACCACTGAATTCCTCCAGATCATAGCAAAGAACCAATTGGAACCAGGTTGGCTACTATGCATCCTAGATGTATCCACCCTCTATACAAATATACCTCATGGGGCGGGTTTGGAGGCCCTTGAATACTGGCTTAGAAGGTCTGAACTATATAGACCAGGGATGAATACGTTCATAATTAGGCTCGCTGAATATATCCTTACTAAGAATGTTTTCTTTTTGACCAATGTTTTTGGCAAGTAAAGGGGATGGCAATGGGGGCATCTTTTGCCCCCATTTACACTGATTTATTCATGGCATATGTGGAGGAATGTATTATATATGATCCACTTCATAACATCTATCTAAATGAAATTGATATCTGGAGAAGATTCTTGGATGACTGCTGGATGGTATGGAGAAGTGATGAGTTGTATTTGAGGGAATTTGTCAACTACCTAAATGAAAATAAATGGGGTTTGGAGTTCATAGCTACTTTTCATTTACAGCACATCATGTTTTTGGATGTGCTGGTCAGCAGGAATGCTGATCATACATTAACCTCCCAAGTATATAGGAAGTACCCGCAGTACAACTCCTTGCTCCATGCCTCTAGCTTTCACCCTCCACATATATGCAAGAATATCCCTAGGTCCCAATATTTACGTATGAAGAGGATATGTTCTGAGCCGGAGGACTTCAAACATTATAGGGATGACCTCACTATCAGATTCTGCAATAGAGGCTATCCTATGGGCCATGTCTTAAGGGCAAGCAACTGGGTATCAAAAATGAATAGACAGGATACGCTTAAGTACAAGGTTAAATCAACCAATAAAAATCCCAATCTTCGACTCTTGGCTACTTATGGCCGTAAAACTGACGTCTTATTGGATATAGTTCAGAGACATTGGAACATTCTAAGGGCAGATGACTTTTTAGCATCTATTCTAAAAGAAAGATGCCAGTTCTCCTTTAAGACAGGCAGGAATATGAATTCCCAATTGAGTCATTATAAACATAGTCATCAGTCTAACAGGGATAGGGCCCAGAGGACCATGATTGGTGATTTGCTGACAGGATGTGTGTCTTGTGGGCATTGCACACACTGCAAGTCCGTTATTAAAACTAAGGAATTTACAAGTACCAACACTGGACAAGTGTATAATATAACTTTTTTCACCAATTATGGGGTGTACTGGCTCATATATTTGGCAACCTGCACATGCCATGCTTTTTACGTTGGACAGACATCCAGACCCCTGCGCATATGTATCTCAGAACATCTAAGTGACATTAGGAATAGGAAACCCATGAGTACCCTATGCAAACATACCATTAACCATCCAAATGCCATTTTCAGATTCACCATTATTGATAAAATATCAGGAAATAGGACAAATAAAGGAGGTTGGCATAGTCTTTTGCACTCTAAAGAAAAAAGTGGATCATCACATTAGCTGCTTTATTTTCACCTGGATTGAATGAATACTTATAAGCAATTAACCAATGAAATGGTTTATTAGTATTACCATTAGGTATTTAAGCACAGTGTTTTATGATTTCAGATAACACTGAAGAAGGCTGATAAATTTTGTTAAGCTGAAACCGGTCTGTTTGTGTGCTTTTCACAATAAATTGTTTTACAGCTTGTCACAGTCTGCTGGCTCTTTATTTGGATTTTTGACTTTGGGTTGAGCCGTGCAGTTGCCTTACGTGCAGGATTTTCTTTGGTTTCACCAAACCCACAAAGCCATTAACTCAGCCGGCGACTCCCTGTTTGCCAACATTATTGGTAAAAATTGGAATTCACTTCAATCTAACCTTACCCTCGAACCTTCTTTAAGTCTCTTCAAAAAAGGCCTCAAACAGTATTTTAGAGATCACTGGTTTTGTCCCTGTACTAACCCTGATTAATCACTACTTATTCAATACCTTATTTAAATTAATATTGCACGCATCTCTTGCTCATAATAGCTTGCTGCAACCTGTTGCTTTTGTATACTATTACACACTGTGTATATTGTGAGTATCTACTAGAGGGCTTTGTAAATATGTTTGACTCATATCTGTTATGTTCTATCTGTGTTACCTAGAGCTTTTCTCCCAGGGCCTCTGCTGAAAATGGACATATATCTAGTCTGACTATCCAGGTCAACAAATGTAAAATAAATAAATATTTGTAACTAACTTCCTTACTTCCACTGTTCTGCAATGTCACCTTTCTAAGTGGTCATTTTTAAACAAATCATGGGACTCAGTAACAGTAGTTTGATGTTTACTGTTTCATAGGTACACGACTCAGAGATCAACAAGGAATGTCAAACCATTTGTTTTGTGGAAAAGCAAGATCTGTTGTAAAATTAAGGACCCAGCACATTGTGCTTACATTCTGGATTGATACCCACTTCTGTCTGAAAAACAATGAATATGACCTTATTTTTTTATTGCAAAGAGAAGCAAAGCTCCCAGCACCCCATTGTGGGGAACAGCCCCTTTACTTAAATAAGGATTTGAGATTCAACCAGCTATGCATCTGTGTACATTTGGTTGGTGCGTAAATGCTTACTCCTGTAAAATTAACTTAGCTCAGTAGAGTATTAAACTGTTTGAAATATAGGGTCACAAACATTTTAACTTTACCCTTCTTGGTGATGTTTCTTTTTCAGCATACCTTTCGAACTAATCATACTGCAGTGAACTGCACACAAAGTACTTTTGAAAGAAAAGGCTGAGTTTTAAAAGTGATTTTTTACCTGAAGATATTTTCAAAGCACATTTTGTAAGTGAAATAAATATTATGAAACACACCGGAAAATCTAAAACAGCCTTATTTGCATTGTGCCTGAATCTCTCTTACAATTTATTTCTTCTTGGGTGCAATATACTTGGTAGGTAGCAACAACCAAATTTCAATGATTTGCAAATGAAGCAAGCATATATCTTGTATTTTTACAAGAGCAGTACCAATCACAGCAAGGAAATTTTAACGTTCTAGTTTTGGACAAAAAGAGAAATTATGTGACCCGCTAGGAATTGAACACAGTCTTCCAGAATAGTGTTCTGGCATTAATGACCTCAGAAAGGAATGCTGCTTCATTGTGCAGGTGCCAGCAGCCCAGGATGGAAAAGCAGTCTGAGTGCCAGTGATTCAGCAGGGGAAAGAGGACTAAGCAGTCAGATCCACATCACCTCACCACTGTCAGGTGACAAGGTGGAACAGATGTTGCGGTATTCATGTCAAAGCCACTTCTGTTTGTTGTTAGCAGGCCTGGTGTTCTTGGCAGGAGAAGTTACACTTATTATTGGATACATAATAGCATTGCAGTCCAGTGACAGTGACAAATTATTCTTATATGCCAGTATTAATCCAATATGTGGATATTATAAAAAAATTGCTACTTCAAACACTATGATGGTCACAATACTCACATCCCTGACTCTCACCTATCTCTAATAAGGTAGCCTGTGTCTGAAAAGGTCGGTCTCCACTGGAAAGTGAGTATCCACCTCTTGAAGGGTCATGCTGGGTACACTACTCACAAAATATGGGTACAAAAGTATTAGTAGGTATACCCTGCAAGATCAGAAATTCATCAAGATGGAAAACATTATACTGAAGTTTCACGTTTATTTCACAACCCAAAAATTCTCATTCAGAAAAGTGTAAAGAAACAGAAAAGGAGAAGAAAGGGTGTTCAGAAGTGTAAAGGATTACATTTAGGAAAAGGCAGCCAACTCATTTAAAATTTTTAAGGCATGTTAAGGATAAAGGACATCGGTCGAGGAAGGATGAAATTTGGTAATGAACAAAAGAATTAGAAACACAGTAACAATAAAACAGATAAGAATGGTAAAAGAACATTACTGTTCTCTGTTCAGTGTGACAGAAGAAGAAAACTTAGTATGTAAACTAAATTTCAAATTATTACAAAAAGTATTCTGTGTGTCTGTCTTGATGCATGTTTCAACAATCCATATGACTAGAAACAAACATTTTTCAGGCTTATATTCACCACTGTTATACCCCTGGTCTAGTAGTTTGCCTAGTTTATTTTCTGCAGTACTGTTCTGCCTCCATTTACAGGCGCAATTCCACTCAGTGCTGCCTGTTTGGAGAAAATCTATCCAATGAAAGTTTTACCTCAGCATAGGTCAGACTATGCAAAAATCATGGATATGAAATAATCAGCTGTGTAAATTTTTCTTTCAAACTGTGAGGAAGAAATGTAAAGTTCACTCTTCAAAATGTGCAAAGGTATAATATGGAATAACGTTCTCTGCAGGACCTGTGAATAAAACAGTGGAAATTGTTTGCTATCTCTAGGTGACCTCTACTGGCATCTTGCAAATATTACATGTCTCACAACCATAGTTCCTACATGCACACTGGGCATTTCCATTTGAGATTCGAGAGATTCCCAATCAAAATCAGTGCAACTGACTAGTGAATACAAAAGTTAAAGGTTCCTTTACTCAATATCGCCAAGAGACTGCAGGCAAGACTGCACACAACCAGTGAATGTCATCCTTTACTTTTTGGTTTTGTTTCTTTCATCTCTGTTTTCAATCTGTGACTTTTAGGTAATTTAACCGTATACTGTTGCAGTCTCTCAAAGAAAGTTGTACTTATGCATAGCAGGCTTACCTGGTTAACAGATGGAGAAAAAAGCACTAGAGCAAGTTAGGAACAATTATCAAGAAGTAGGTATGCACTTCTGGATCAGTCCCAAAGAAAGCTAATGCATGTCACTACCATTCTAGCATTTAGAAGCACACAGGTTAAGTTCCTTTACACCTGGAATTCACTTTATGTATACTACTGAATGGAAGACAACTGTATATACTTTGCATGCAAATACATCCTTCAGGTTATGGATCTCAACTCACAGACCTCAGGCCTCAAGCAGCCCTAATTCTGTGTGAGGGAAGCTACTGCTCCATATTCTCAGCTGCAGTGACTACCTTTCTTTTTGTTTTGAAGACTGTGATTCTTGGCTGTGTGTATTAGTCTTACAGCAGCCCTCATGGTTACCTGAGTGTGAGACCCCTGCTCTAGTTCTATTGCTTTGATGCACATTCAAGTACTCACTTTTATAAAGTAAGCTTAGAAAATTTTGAGACATGGTGAATATTCAACACTAAACCCAGTCATGATAATAGAACATGTAACACCTAACTAGGCATAACACGAATAGTCTATTTAATATTCAGTAAAAGTCACCTTTTTAACTTGTTTTTGATGTTTACTCTCCCACTTTTCATAAGATGTGAAGTATCTGGCATGTTGCTGAATTTCAACAGTTCTTGTGAAAGATGTGAAGTATCTGGCATGTTGCTGAATTTCAACAGTTCTTGTGAGTTACAGCATATATCACGTACATATTAAAAGGAAATAAGAACATCTAAATGCAGTCTCGGGTCCACTTCTAAATCTTGAAAGCTCATAATCTCAAAATTCAAAAAACTGAGTCCAAAATCTTGAAAGCTCAAAATACTGAAAACTCAAAATAATGAATTTCATAATATTGAAAAAAACTACAGTATACCATCACTTACTATACTCCACCAGAAGTACATAGAGAAACAAATAAAAGACAAAACATATTAGTTTACTCCAACTATTAGCAGGGGGCAAGCCCCACTGCACCCCCCCATGTTGGGGGCTGTGCCCCCCACACCCCCTGCTTCTTAAATATATCAACTCCAAGATCTCACTTTACTACACTAAGATGAGTTATGTTGTAGTATACAAATTAAAAGGTAACATGGCTAAGTTCACAACAGGCAGTCATGAAGCACGTAATGGTATGTTTGCCATTGTCTTCTGTGGAGTACAATCTCGGAGTTGATATATTTAAGTAGCAGGGGGTGTAGGGGAACATCCCCCCCACATATACTTGGAGAAGAGTAATATGTTTTGTTATGTAGTTGTGCTGGAATATTGTACGTGGTGGTGTACTCTGTTTTTTCGATATTATGAAATTCAGTATGTTTGAGTTTTCAGTATTTTGAGCTTTCAAGATTTTGGACTCAGTATTTTGAATTTCAAGATTATGAGCTTTCAAGATTTAGAAGTGGACCCACAGTCTCACATACACTCAAACAATTTACTAATGAAAGCAGTTAATTCATAGGTTCATTGGTAAATTAGCTATCAGTCTGCAGATTATTACAAACCTGCCCAGTAACCAGAGATCAGAATCAAACCTGCAACTTATATCTTGTGAGGTAAAAACCATAACAATTCTGTCAATCCCTCCCCCCTTTGCCAATACTAACATCTTGATACGACATCATGCTGCCTGCACTTCTACAAATGTTACCTTTGCTTTTTATATTTGCCATGCTCAATTATGCACAGCGTTTTTTATGACAGCTGGGTTTTGAAAGGTGCCAATGCTATCCATGCAATGCATACCAACAACAAAGGTGTGCCAGTCTTGTACAAATCAACAAGCAGTCTAACTATAAGCTAGTTCTAGTGGGTTGGACACATGTTGTCAAAGTGAAGATTAAGAATAAAATGGGCCATTCATGGGTCACTTCTTTCCTCTGATCATCACCATGCTGCAAGAAGAAGTAACCAATTATATTCAGCATGGGAATTTCAAATACACCTGTAAAATAAAAACATTCATTTCAAAATAAGTGTTTCTGGCTCTATATCTATTCCTGACTGTGCATCTCATAAAGCATTTTTATACATAATCTTCTGTGTTACATAAACATAGCATTGATAATGGAGGTGCCAGTCCCTCACTATTACTATTCCACTTAGTTTTAGTGCTCATGACTTTGCCACATTACCACTGCAGCAGGATATGTCAGTACATAAAATGCATTTTAATAACTGTAAAGGAAGCCACAGGGTTAAGACAGAGGTCAGAGAGCACATGTTTTTTCCTTGATGTAGCAATACATGATGCACCTGGTAAAAAATAAGGTATTACCTGCAAAAGACATTTCAGACTGCAGGAAACACAGCAGTCTTTGTGGCTACAGAATGCAAGATGCAATTGCATACATGACATGCAGCAAGCCTTGCACCAACCTTTTCACAGTTTTCAGCTCACATTCTCTATTTTCCATGTTCAGTTGTTACATGCCTACCTAATCTTAATTTTAAAACGTATGTATTCTTTCTAACAAAAGAAAATTATTATAAACCACTTGGATGTACATGTCTTACCAAAAGCACTGGTTTGTGCTACAGTTCCAAAGATAGAGCTTCCTCTCCTCTATACAATCCAGTTTTCTAAAATATGTATTTTTAGACAACCAATTAATTGTGTGTAATATTTATTGATTCATGTTGACTTGCCAAAGGCAGTTTTTGTGAATGTAAAATATTAAAAAATATACTTCAGTGAAACTACCTTCAACAGACATCTGAAGACTCATTTTTAGTACAAGGGAGCATATCCCATGTGGAGTGACACCCCGGACCCCTCAAACTTACATATACCAGCTCCAAGGACACACAGTGGTGTAGAAAATGGAAAACTCCAATGTCCAGAAAGTAGTTTTAGTGAACTTACTTTGATTATTTTACTTTCATTGCAACTACTTTCAGCAAACTGACAGAAACTCAGTATTTATAAGCACAGTGTACATTATGTCATCTGCAATGTTTAAAAATTAGTTTGGAGAAGAGGAAAGAGCCATTTAACAGACTGCTGCCTACTAGATAAGTAACTTGAGAACCAGGTAAGGGTGGAGGAGGATAGGTTGAGACTAGCAAGTTTAGATAGTAGGGAATGGGAGACTGTATCAAATGCCTTAGAGAGGTCTAAGAAGAGAAAAGAGATGAGCTTGTTGTTATCTAGGACCTCAGTAATGGTATGGGTAAAGGATAGGAGGGCTGTAGTTGTGCTGAGTTTGGGACAGAAACCATCCTGTGTGGGTGCGAGAAGGTTGTATTGGAGTAGGTATTTAAGAAGTTGTGAATGAATGCTTTTTTCAAGGATTTTAGAGAGGGGGGATAAGATAGCTATAGGACGGTAGTTGGTTGGGTCAGTGGAGTTGCCACGTTTGTGTAGGGGTATAGTAAAAAGGATTTCCACAGGATAGGTACGGTGGATTCCTGAATGGACCTGTTTATTAGAATAGACACTGGGAAAGCTATAGAGTCAGTAGCTAATTTGAGGAAGACTGGAGGTAAATTAAAAAGTCACCTAGTCCCAGTGCTTTATTTCTTCTTAGGTCAATCAATTTTTTCTACACCCCCACCACATCTATGCTGGTGTCTGTCCACTGTTCTCCCCACCTCCTCTCAGTATGACACTTTCCCTTCCATTTCCTTTCTGAATATAATGACCATCTCATCTTTTTAAACACCTTTATTGAATTATCACTTAAGGCAAAGGAAAATATACATTTTTGTAAATGAAAACAAAATGTTAACATGTTTACAGTTAAAAATATTATACATCATTTACATTCTTTTACACAATTATCATCAATCCAACATTACATAAATTGATCAGTTCTTGTCTTCTCTTAAACCTCACTCCTCCTCTAAAACATTATTCTGTACATATTGCTCTCACAATTTCCATTTTATTTTCTATGTAATTTGCTTGTACTCTTTTCTAAAGATCCCACTTCCAGTTCTCTTATCTCTGATACAATATTCAGTATTTCAACTATAGTTGGTTTACTCTTTGATTTCCATTGTCTACTAGCTACTTTTTGGGCAGCCATCAGAATTAAACTTCACAAGGCCTTAGTATGTCAGGGCAATTCAGATCCTGTATCCCAGCTCAAAAAATCATTTGCATAGTTACACTCATTTGTTCACCCAATATTTCAGAGACAGAATACTCTGCAGGGATTTTTTAAAGTCTGCCAACTGATTACACTGCCAAAACATACATTCCTCGTTAACTCTTTCTTCCCCATCATACCACCGTTTGCCATTTACCTGAGGAAAAATTATTTTGAGTCTGCTTGGGTATAAAATATATATGCATATTTGGGAGCTATACATATGTATTTCCATTGTTTTCTTGTGAACTGCTTATCCAGTCTTTCTTCCCCAGTCTTTTATAACCTCCTCAAATTGATTCCTACAGTTATTGTGCAATATTTTATATGCCCTACTAATTATTCCTTTTTTAACAGCAAATTATATTCTAAATTCAAATAAAAGCTCTATGAGAGCAGGTCTTTCTCTTAGGATTACTCTATCCCTTTGTTTGGCTATACTCTGACATCAATCCCTGATAGGGAAGGCAGTCTCTAGCCTGCAGTCCAAATGTGTTCTTGGCCTTTTCCCATTCAATTACCTTTCCCTTTCTCTCTATAGTTATTTGTTCCCAATACCTTGGTTCCTTTGCCAGTTTTCTCCAATACATTCTATCCCATCTTGCCTGTGTACCCCTAATTGCAGTCACCCCAAATGGGAGACTCACCTTTCTCCAATCTTGTGTTGGCTTAGCTAGAATACTTTCTGCTACTGTATGAATATAACATTCTTTATTGTGATTGTTATTCTCCTTGAGGATCTGCATCCAAAATCACACTCTCTCCTTATTTCTTGACTTTCCCCATTCAACATCCTACCCTTCCTCTTTGAATTATAGCTTTCTTCTTGTTTTATTTATAAGAACCTTAACTGTGAAGCTCTAAAATATCCCTTTAAATCAGGTAATACTAAACCAACTTGTTCTATTGGATTCTTGCCCTCCTCCCCTCCCAGATAAAATCCTTCACCTCTTTATTAATTACTGTCCATAAATTCTCCTCTGGTTGATAAATGTATGCCTGACCTGTATATAAAGCTAAAGAGACTAAAAACATTTTCACTGCTGGTATCTTGTTATCCATATCTGTAAACAAGCACTTCTAGTTTCTCCGTTTTTGCAGCATTGTTTGTTTATAGTCTATTCTCACATATCCTTAGCTGCCATAACATAATCCTTTTTAACCCATACTCCTAAATACTTAATTTTATCATGTCCCCATAAATATGGGTATTGCTGAACCATTTCATTTGTAGGGTCACAATTTACAGCTATAACCTTTGTATTGTTTTCATTAATTTTATATCCTGAAAAGACATGAAACTGTCTCAGAATGCTCCACAACACAGAGATATCCTTTTCTGGTTTTATCAGGTACAAAATAATACTGTCTGCAAATAAAGCCAACTTTTCTTTATTACCAAACCAGTTACTGTTGAGTTTCTTTGGCAATGGCTGTAAATATACCATAAATAACAAAGTGGAAAGAGGCCATCCCTGTCTGGTTCCTCTGTTCAGACACAACTTATCTGAGAGGAATCATGCCACTTAAATTTTTGCCTCTGATCTCATATATCTATATCTATCTATGTATCTATCTTATTTGCAATGGTGATGGACAGGTTGACAGACGAGATCAGACAGGAGTCCCCATGGACTATGATGTTTGCAGATGACATTGTGATATGTAGTGAGAGTAGGAAACAGGTGGAGGAGACCCTGGAGAGGTGGAGATGTGCTCTAGAGAGAAGAGGAATGAAGGTCAGCAGGACTAAGACAGAATATATGTGTGTGAATGAGAGGAAGGATAGAGGAATGGTGAGGATGCAGGGAGTAGAGGTGTTGAAGGTGAATGAGTTTAAGTACTTGGGATCAACAGTTCAGAGTAATGGTGAGTGTGGAAGAGAGGTGAAGAAGAGAGTACAGGCAGGATGGAGTGGATGGAGAAGAGTGTCAGGAGTAATTTGTGACAGACGAGTACCAGTAAGAGTGAAAGGGAAGGTCTACAAGAAGGTAGTGAGACCAGCTATGTTATACGGGTTGGAGACAGTGGCATTGACAAAAAGGCAGGAGTCAGAGCTTGACAGTTGAAGATGTTAAGATTTGCACTGGGTGTGATGAGGATGGACAGGATTAAGAATAAGTATATTAGAGGGTCATCCCAGGTTGGAAGGTTTGGAGACAAAGCCAGAGAGGCAAGATTACGTTGGTTTGGACATGTGCTGTGGAGGGATGCAGAGTATATTGGGAAAAATATGCTAAGGATGAAGCTGCCAGGTAACAGGAAAAGAGGAAGGCCTAAGATAAGGTTTATGGATGTGGTGAGAGAGGATATGCAGGTGGTTGGTGTGACAGAGCAAGATGCAGAGGACAGGAGGAAATGGAAACAGTTGATCTGCTGTGGCGACCCCTAATGGGAGCAGCCAAAAGAAGAAGAAGAAGATCTATGTATCTATATATCTATATATCTATATCTATATATCTATATCTATATATATATATATATATATATATATATATATATATATATATATATAGATATATCTATATAATATATATATATATATTTTTTTTTTTCCCCTAACTAACCTTATTAATGTATCATGGAATGCAAATGCTTCCATTGCCCTACTCAGAAAATCCCAACTTACTCTGTTAAATGCTTCTCTGAATCAAGACCCAACAGCAACAACAGTGGTATTTTCTTACATTCTGCTTATCTCTGGATCATCATATTTTCTGTTAGTGTTGTCAAATGTTTGCCTCCCCTCCACAGAGCAACATTCATCCATATCTTGCAATGTTGGCAATGCATTTGACATTCTTTTAGCTTTTATAAATATAAACACTTTATAGTCATGATTTAAAACTGAAATGAACCTATATGAAGCTGGGTCTGATGAGTCTTTACCAACTTTAGGTCTTACAGCCACCACAGCTTTCTTCCAGAATGTTGGTGCTTCACCTCCTTTTAAAATACCATTAAACAAATCCTTCCAGATCTTTATCATTTTCTTCTTTCCTAGCTTCCAAACTTCCACAAGAATGCTGTCTATTCCTGGAGATTTTCATGCATATCGATTATACGTCACAATTTTTATATCATCTCCTCCTGCCTTAACTGTTAATTGTTGACCCTAACCTCGGAATATTTAAGTCTTCCATAAATATTTCCATTTTTGCTTCTTCTTGGTTTCCATATTCCAATGCTTCATACAAATTTTCATAAAAGTTTCAAAATTTCATTAATACCTTTGCAGGATCTTTATTATTTTCCTTGTTATATGCCCCCTATGTTTAGCAACAACTCTTTCTACTTTCTGTTGACTACTCTACTGTTGAAAATGTTTTTTTCTCTGGAGTTATCAAAAACAAGTAATCTTTCAAAACTCATGCATATTATCCAGACACTCCCTATTTTCTTTTTAGCACTCTTCATTTCTGCTTCTTGTTGTGTGAACTCGACCTTATTCTGCAATAATTTAACCTTTGTAAGCCCATATAAATAATTATTGTTACTTCTTAACCATACCTCTTTTTCTTTCATGTCTACCCTAATTTTAAACTCAGTTTTCATTTTATCCCACTCACTAGCTATAACTTCTGAAGAAATTTCTATCTTCCCTAATAATTCCCAAATAATTTGCATTACCCACTCCTTAAATTCCTCTCATTTTAACAGGTAGGTGGGGCAGTGCCAGTGTCTCATTTGTACTTCATTACTTGCATTTTTATCTAAGTAATTATTGATGCATGATCTGAAATAGTATGTGTCGAAGCTTTCAATTAAATGCACATGTTCCTGTGAAATATAATTTCAGTCTAGTATAGTCCAGTTATTGCACCTTGGGTAATAATATATAAATTCTCTCTCAGTTCCTACTACTGAATTTATGTCTTTCATGCCGAATATTTCCTAAATGTCTTGAGAAAAGTACCCTCTTTTGTTATATTTTCTCTCTTAGGTACCCCAGATACATCTTCACTGTTACAAAGCAAGTTTCAGTCCCCACCTACAAGTAATTTTCCTGGCAGAAAGCTTATTTCTCCCAAAAACTTCTTAAGCTCTGTAATAGCAGTTTTAGGGGGAATATAACTATATGCCAGCATAACCCTCTTCCCTTGCCAGTAGCCCCTTACTACCTCAAATCTACCATTGCTATCTTTTTCTCCCTATTCTATCACTATTGGAGCTCCTCTACCAATTAGTATAAGTACTCACCTTTTCCTATATCTCTGATAGCTCTGCTGATTATCCCTCCTGAAATCCTTTCTTTAAAGTGTGTCTCCTGTAGCACTACTATTTGCACTCTGCATTTCTTAATATAGTTCCGTACTTTTTCCTTTTTGTCTAAACCTTTGAGTTCAGTCATGTTCCAAAGTAATATATTTAATGTAGCCATTACGATAAGAAGTTATTATTCCTACCTATATGACAGCTTTTAAAATGTCTATTTCCAGCTTTTTTTGTTAAATGCTTCTTGCCATCTTCATTTGAACTACTGTCACATTTTACAAAATGCTTTTTTTGATGAGAACCCTAAAGAAAAAAAAAAAACACAACCCAGAACACTCCTGGAACCTATTAACTTAAAACAAACACACAAACCTATGTACATCTTCAAATAATGAAGTTTAACACTCATGATGAGAACAGTTGTCCCAAATCAACAGCTACACACACAGACAAAAGGTTAACCATGCCAAGACGCATGTTACAGCCTGCGCTCCTACTTACACTAATTATTGTCTGTTCTTGTCTTATGCTATATTCTCTTCTCAGATGTGAAAAACAACTTATATGTTTTCAGAAAACATTTAACTTTCAGCCTTAAGAAAACGTCTACTGGCTATCTTTAAATAAAACCAAGTTATATGCTGTTTTAGTAAATACACTGAAGTATTTAGTTACCATAAAAGCTGCTATCTCTTATGTGCTTCCAGTAATTTCAAACTTTATTTTTTACTTGACATCTTGCTCTTGTACCTTTTAATTTTATGTTTCTCTCTGCAAACAATGTCCAAACCTCTCAATTTATTGCCTTCACCTTTAGTCAGCTTGTTTGCATGGAAACACAAGAACAAAATGTAGAGCTGCCCTCATGTCCAGATTTCTCAACTGGCACTTAACATTTATTGGCTTAAAGAAAACTATTCATTACATTGTGGTAACTCATTTTTTAAACCCACTTGCATTCACAAAAAACCTGTCATTAGATTAAGTCAAAGGCCCTAATCCAGACATTCACCTATAGAAAAGTAAAATAAATCATTTCAGTTCTACATATATTATAATCAGTGCACTTTTGCACCCCATATCCCACCCCAGCAGCCCAAGATGACAACCTATTGACTTAACCATGCTTTTGTCCATCCTTTTTTTCTCTTTTTACATTGCAATGCTTACATTGCTTAAACTAAAAAAGGGAGAGAGAAAAAAAGCATCTGCTTACTTTAGTATCCGTATCACATAAAAACAATCACTGAAAATATTTTACAATATAACATGCAATTTATATCATAAAATATAACATGCAATTTATATCATAAAATGTTCTATACAAATACTGTTAAGAATAAAAATTGCTTTACTTACGGTTATGTTTTCCCTTGTTTTCCCTTTTAGTGTCTTTCCAAACATTAATAACATGAAGTGTGACATATGCCTGTCAGCCCCCCAACAAGTTTAACAAAGTCAACAAAAATCCAGTCTTTCTCAGCCACTTTTTCTTGTAAAGCCATATCTCACAAATGTGACTGATGTTTTATACTCTCACATTTATTTACTAATTTCAGTGTTGCTGGTCTTCCTGTTCATTTCCATCTCCCAAACACAGACTCTGGTTCAAATCCAAGGTACCCCAGATTATTCTAGTCTACTCCTGTGCTCTTTTCTGTCTTCAAGCATTTTCCTTTGGAACACTGAAAAAGATTTCACTGGAAAAGTCTAGCCCATTCCCCTTATGTTTGATGGCTCACCCCTTTTTGGATCAACTTTGATATTTCTCCCTTAGCCTGTTCTGAATCAAAAATTACTTTGATCCTCCAGAAAAATATTCTGAATACAGCTGGCTACATCAACTTTAATTTCACAGCTGCCCCTCAACATTCCCTGATTGCTGGGATAAATTTGCTTCTTTCTTGTGTATAGTGAATAATCATTTTCCACAAATACTCTACTGCCTCCAATATTTAATGTTTTGCTTTCTGCCACAGTTTTGTCAGGATCAACTCTTTCTGCTGGTATGATTGCATCTTTACTAACACAGGTCTTGGCTGCTTTCTCATGGCAAGGCTTGGAGCATACACACGATGTGCCCTTTCAATTGTCAAATCCTGCTGTGGAATACCTGTCCAGTTATATTTGTGCTTTCAAAAAATTAATAACGTCTGTTCCTTCCATTTTCTCTGGTATGGCAGAAAATCTCAAGTTTTCTCTGTGCTCTCTGTCCTTTAACTCTGCCATTTTTTGAAACAGCTCTTTTTTGAGCAGTCTCATACTCAGCTAGCTTTTTCTTCATTTCGACCTCTGATTTTTGCAGTTTTATTAGTTCATCTGAATAGCTGTTTAAAGCTTCATCCATTTTTTCCAGCCTTTTGTAATTTCAGTCAATATACTCCTTCAATGTTTCACTTATTTTAATCAACTCTGAGCACATTTGATTTATTTTTGCCTCTAAATTACTAGAAGCCATGTCTTGTGCCAAAAGCTGCCACTTGAACTCCTTTTGGCTGAACAGCTGCCAAGATTCTTCCCAGTCAGTATTTTCTCTTCACCTTTTGTAGTTGATTTTCTTTCAGGCTCTCTAAGTTTCTTATTTGCTGGCATCCAGGCAGTGTACCTACTAGCCAGTAATTGAATTTTACTAAAACAGGCATAATTACTGGCCCTTATCTGTCAGTTTCGTTTTTTCACTTTGGGAGAGCTGAAATTAAGTGTGGAGCCACCTTGGAAAAGTCAGTGTCAATCCCTCATCTTTGATTATCTTGGTCAAGACTGTCTTTCTTTTCTTTTCTTCACTATACCTACAAAATCCTTTGTTCCCCTTTTTGACCCATCTGCTAGCTCCATTTTAAATTGTAGTTTTGCTGTCCTCACCTCATTCATTGTCATTCCACTGTTGTCCTGTATTGTGTCTTCTTAACTTTCATGTCCCATGCTTCCATTCCTATATGCTTCATCTTTTATTCTACTTACTAACATTATAGTCATATGCAGCTACATTGATTTTCAGCTCTTTTCCTGTTTTCGTCTATTGTTCAACCTGTTGTTCATAGCACTTAGTTCTCCATCTCTCACCCAACTGTACAGTTTGTTCACTGCTTCAGCTTGCCTTAGTGCCACCTCAGCATAACTGACTCGTAAAATTCTACACTACCGTCTTTCTTCTTTTATTCTTACACTTCCTCACTCTGAACAATACAATGCATACATAGTGATAGTTAATACTACCTTCATCTTTATGGCCATGTTCCCTATCATATGGATTAGGACTACATTCAGAATCCTAGCCTTTCTAAAATTCTATGGTCAAAGAATTTGGCAATCTCCTACTCCTCCTTACTCTGTAGCTCAGAATCTCTCAGTTTCTGGCAGATTTCAATCCTCTAGGATTATAACATTTTCCTTATTAACCCACTTCTTTATTCCCTTACCCAGTCTCTTAGTCTCCTCCTTCAACATGCCTTAGGACTGATATTATGTATGAATTCATCAGTGTTTCACCTTCCCCTGTCTTAACAAGCAAGGGGTTTACCCTTGGTTCTGACATTGTCTACTCTATAGCTCCCTTCTTGTGATGTTCCTTTTCTGTGACAGCACAACCAATGTTCATCCTTATGTAGTTTGCTATTCTGCTACCATCACTCTTGTCTCTGTCATCTTGAACATACTGTACCCAGGCTACTTAGTGTCTCACCCTACTCTCAATAGCCCACAATATTTTTGCAGTATCAGCAATATCCACCCTTTCTTCCTACATCACTGCTTCATGTCTTCCTACCCAGACTCATTAACTTGTATAGTAATGCTCCAGATCTCTTTTGCGTCTTCCTTTGTTGTGTTCTGTCACCTTTATTTTCTTTTCTATACCACTGTATACCTACCCAGGTCTTCTGCTTTTGTGGCACCTCCATTTTTTCTTCTTAGTTTAAAGGCATGATTACTGAAATCTGCCTCCCAATAGGCTATAGGCTCCATTGCCCCTTGTGAGCAAAAATGGAACCTGTCCCATCACATATCTGTCTCTCTCTTCCAGGTTTTATCCACTCACTTACCACTGTCAGACCCTTTTGCCTTCTATCTCACCATGGCCAAGCACTAAGCACTCCTTTTTACATGGTGGCTGCTGGCCCATGTAACACTTCTGAGAATGCAACAATTAACTCCCTGTTCTGGCATCCCTCTGCCCATTACCTAGCTTTGCCTGCCTCAAGTGCCTCCTCTGAGAGGTCACTGGTGTCTACTTGTTTCAGAACACACACACACACACACACACACACACATATATATATATATATATATATATATATATATATATATACATCCCTTCCATTTGGTGACTGTCTTAGTAATCTGCTCCCTTTGTTTACTATGTCAGTACCCTGAAATTAGTTTCTCTGCAGCACGCTCTCCCTGTATCCCCTGACAAGATTCTTAATCCTCTTGTACAATATGTTTTCAGTCACCAAAA
This sequence comes from Protopterus annectens, assembly GCF_019279795.1. NCBI lineage: Eukaryota > Metazoa > Chordata > Ceratodontiformes > Protopteridae > Protopterus > Protopterus annectens. Next base: position 414,344,388 of record NC_056741.1, read on the forward strand.
CCTTCATCTCCATCCCCAAACTGGTTCACGTTTCTTTATTTTTCTGATCTTCGTCACTACCCTCCTATCTGTAACAGTTCTTCCTTCAGTTCCATTACTTTCAACTCTCCTCACAGTCTGTGATGGTTGCCTCCTTTCCTGTGTTGCATCTGATTCTCTTCCCAGTCCCTTTTGTATGCTTTCAACAACCCCTATCCACTGTTTTTCCCTTTCTTGTTTTGAACATCCTAGCAGACTGTGTCCCTCCCTAATCACTCCACTCCTGCTCTTTAAGTGATTCTCCCTCCTGCATCATCTGGCTCCTCCTCCCTTTTACCAGTCATTCCTGCTGTCTGCTTCTATCCTTCCACCCTAGCTTCCTCCTCCATGAACTCTTTTTAATTTTCTGCCTGTCCTTCATTCTTCCTTCTCCTTAATCTCAGCCACCCAACTTGTCTTTCTTCTCTAACCACATCATTCTATTCACTACCCTTCCCTATATACCCTTCCACAATCTCTCATGTCTACTGGCTACTTGTTGCCACCAAATCTACAACATCCTCCTCAGTCCATTTTTCACCTAAATACATGATCCACTACATCTCTAGGTCCCATATAGTGCCCTGAATTTCCCTGTTTTTCTGATGACTGCACATACATCTTCTGACACACTGAAACTTTCACAGATCAACCTTTGTCCCGCATCTTAAGTACTTGAGCCTTCTCTCTCTCTCAACCCCTTTTCAACCAGTGTCAATTGGCATAACTCTCAACCTGCAGACATTGAAAATAGGTACAACAGCTCTTGAAAAGTAGATGCATCCAGTCAATAATATGGACAAGTAATTGGCATAAAATTTGAATATCAAATAGCACATGAGTCCTCCTGCTTCCACTAGGAACATGGTCTACTACTGAAAAACATGTTTCAAAAACAAAGTGACAATATGATGGAAAATATACATTCATTAAAAAAGAGACAGTGTAAAATATATAGACTTTAATGAACTTAATTGCAAATTTCTACTACACATTATTTTTATTAATCTCTGTTCTTTAAACACATTTCTGAGTGGTATACCACATTCCTACTGAAATTGAATGGCATTATGTGCTATTTGGTATTGAAATTGTATGCCAGTTAGATGTCCAGATTTCTGGCCTTCTGCTCCTACTTTTAAATGGCCATTGCTCCTATTTTCAGTGTCTGTAAGTTGAGAAATATGCTGCCAAGGATACATTTCCATTGTGGAAGTGCACTGCCTGGGAAGGTCAGGCTGCAGGGACACAGATGACACAGTGGGAAGCATTTAGTTGAGCTCAAAGGGGGTGCTGCAGTGAGGGAGGACTCCAAGGGGTAGGGAAAGCTGGTCCACACCTTACTACCTGACTCTGACTGTAGAGAAAACTAATGCATTTGGTCCCCTCAGGTAGGAAATCTCTATTGCAGGACTCTAACATAGCCCAGGGTCTCAGATGGAGCAAATGGGCTAATTGGGTAAAGGTACTGGAGCTGCTCACAGGTCCAGAGGAGGAGAAAGATTGATTTGGGCATAAGCCTCACATCAGAAGTTAAGAAGTGAAAACATAAGTGTGTTTTATGTATGTGTGTGTGTGTGTGTGTGTGTGTGTGTGTGTGTGTGTGTGTGTGTGTGTATATATATATATATATATATATATATATATATATATATATATAGTGGATATAAAAAGTTTAAACACCCCTGTTATTAGTTTAAGGGTGTGCACACACAACAAAGTATTAGTTTAAGGGTGTGCACACTTATGCAACCAGCATATTGTAAGTTTTTTATTTTTTATATTTTTCCCCTAACAGATTTGTTTGTTTTTTAACTGAATTGTACAGGTTATAGGTCACATTAAAGGTGGGAAGAGTTTTGAAATGATTTATTGTGGTCTCATTTTTTTTATATCACAAAAACATGGCATTTTAACAGGGGTGCATAAACTTTTTTATCCACTGTGTGTATGTATGTGTATATATATATATATATATATATATATATATATATATATATATATATATATATATATATATATATATATATATATATATATATGGGTTACCTTTAGTACATCGACAGCCCACTACATCGAATTCCACTTCACCAACACAGCAGAACATTGACAAATGAAGAGCCGAAGTTTCCCACACGGTAAGTTACCATTTGGCCATCCAGAAATGAAAAACTTCCATTAAACTGACTACTCAAATGTGGGGGCTACACCCCCCACATCCCCGTAACTTAATATTCCAACTCCGGGAACACACAACCGTGGGGGTACGGGGCAAAGTTCAGGTGGATGGCCAAACAGTAACTTACCGTGCGGAAACTTCAGCTCTTCATTTGTCGATGTTCTGCCATGTCGGTGAAGTGGAATTCGATGTAGTGGCTTTTTGATGCACTAAGAGTAACCCATACATATATATATATATATATATATATATATATATATATATATATATATATATATATATATATATATAGTTCTACTTTAAAAAGTCAGCTTTCCAAAACATCGATTCCAATAACATCGAGACCACAACAGTAAATATTTACAACACCAAACTCCCAGAATGGTGAATTTCACCTCTGGGAAATGAACCACTTGGCCATCACTGACTGTTGCCCTGTCCTCCACTATAGTATGATCTCAGAGTTGTTATATTTAGGTAGGGGGTGTGGGGGGTGAAACCCCCCACTCTGGTGGGTTTTATGTATGTATAATTTTATTTTTTCTAATACGGTAGGTTTAATTTAATAATTAAACCTACCGTATGAGAAAAAATAACATTATACATACCCCCTTATCTGCTGGTCTAATAACAATACTAGTCTCTCGTTGGAGCTCAAAAAGAGCCTCTTTCTCTAATTGGTTAAGGTTAGCAAAGACACATCCACATCTATTATTATTTAAAGCCTCAAATAGATCATTTTCACATAGCACATAGCCTACTAAAGGCCTCTAACAATGGATGAGTACGGAGTGTAAATGCACTGGCCTTCTTGAACACTTCCGTTTGAGCATTATTCTCATTTGGAAATGAAAATTTTAACATGACATTGCTAATAAACAATAATAGCATCAACCAAGTCTGCCCTCATAAAGAGATGAGATACATAGTCTATAATCTCACTAAATGGAAGAAAGGAATTGTAGAGTGCACTTTGTTGTTGCCTGATGTCATCCAATAATTTACATTCACACAGTTTAAAGAAATCAATCAATAGTTTTAAATAATTAATACTTAAATCAAGTAGCATGACCAGATCCATAGTTGAGCAGGACAGAGTTGGCACTTTCCCTTGTGGTAGATGTAATTTCTGTGATATTTTAGACAGTAGCAATTGTTTCATATATATCCTGACTCAGAGGGTAGATATGAATTTAGGGCAAGGGCGAAATGCAATACTAGAAATTTGATCTGTTTAGCTTACTGCATGATATGTGCATCTTTCTATATAGGTAAAACTAACAGAACCCTAAGGGAAAGGATTCAGACACATGTTTATAGTATTCGCACTCATAACATCATGAATGCTTTGGCTAAACATGTAGATACTAAAGGCATTTCCCATAGATTTAAGTTTTTAGTGATTGAAATGCTATACGAGAATCCTCGGTTAGGTGATTTTAGTAATTTACAGAGAAATCTGAACTACAATGGATTATTACGTTTAGAGCAGATAGGGAGCTTGTTGTGAATGGAATGGTGTCATTGAAACCTGTTTTGAAGTCCCAAGGTTTAACTAGATAACCGGGGTTCTCTTAAGTTGACATTTCTTTTAAGAACTTATTATACATGTGATTCTAGCTTGCTGCTTTGTATTTGTTTTAAAGTGCTTCATGCTTTTATCTGATTGGATACATGATGTTTGAATTTTATCTTTTCATTGGATATTAGTAGTATATATATTCTATTTTGTTTTAATCATTTATATGGTCTGAAGAAGCGATCGTGTGGGCTGTAAAAGCGCTAACCTTTTATTAAAAGTGAGTTGTTCTTTATTTCTCAGCTATGTGTCGGTGTATTATTTGTTACATATTTATTACATTTCTTGCTAGTGATACACCATTTGTCCATTGTAAAGGTATCATTGTTTTTTATTAATAAATAGGAAGAAAAATAAGAGGCAATGGGGCACAAAAATGAATCTTGTGGAACTCCATGAGTAAAAGCACTGATATCAGACCTGCTTTCATTGGCAGATTATAACAAGGACAACTCAAATGGCTGCCTGGGGTCCACAGTGCCATGGTGTCCATTGCCATTGCAGCAGTAGGGATCATCAGCTACAGCTGCTTTGAACAAATGCACTATAGACCATTTATTTGTTTATTTTTTAATGTCACATTTCTTTACTTTAAAAATAAATGAATAAATGGTCAGTGGTGTCCCACTCAAACCAGTTTCACCTCCTTCATAATCTGTAATCTCCAGATAAATAATCATTAAAGAAAATAGATGAACAGACTGACAGTGGTTGTATGTCTGGGAAAGTAGGTTATGCTAATTTCAGCAGAACCATTCCAGTTCTGATTCCCCAGTACTAATAAAATTGAATCATGGGTTTCTTTGAAGGGAGATGGGATAACTAACACCAAACCTTAAAGTATACATGGAACTGGTACTAAGTGAGTGTACTTTATTAATAGAGGCAAGACTGCTGTCATGTGTCCACAGATTAGCTGATCTTTCTGAACTGAACATTTTTCTCATAGATTATTAACAGAAAATACAGCTGTAGCCATAGTCTTAAATATCCACTTTAACATTAAGCATTCATTTCTTTGCAATGGTGCATAAATACTATTGTATTTCATGTCAAAGATGAAATTCAGCAGAATGCATGCATATATTAATTATTAACATGAAGATGTGCAGCAGCCAAGCACCTTATTGGATATTGGATGATTTTGCACTGCTTATAACAATGCATGCCGAATGGGGGATTAGACCTGGCCAGTCAATCTGTGGGCTTTCTGTTCCTTGTCATCTCATGATATAACTGATTCATGAGATGGCAAGGAGCAGAAAACCTGTACATATTAAATGGTTAAGATATGCTTGTGATGCAGAAAATCAGTCAGGTAAGTTTTTTTTTTAATCCTGATAAGCAACTAGATGTGGACAATGCATGGTGTTGCAGGGTGAGTAATTTGTTGTCTTGGCTGTCAAGCAACTGTATGTCTGTGTAAAACAGAGCTGAAATACATAAGGTACTGTTATTTTAATGCCTTTATTTTATAAAAGTTGGACTTCTGAGATGTTCACAGACAGCAGAGTAGCTGTAGATGAAAATGACTGTTGTTGTTTGGTCATTATTTTGGGTTTGCAGGACTAATGTGATTTTTGTGAAACAAGATGGAATACTTTATTGTAGCTACTTTTAGTGAGAAACAATTCTGAAATACATTTACTGTGATCATTCTTTTATCACAGTCAGCTGTCTGAGGTGTACACATTCAGCACAGTTGCTCAAACTGCGGGATGGGGGCTATCTCTACCTTAGACTCTCGATGTTTGCTCTTTTTAAAAAAATCATTAGTTTAGCTTTGCAGGACTATAGTACATTTGTGTGAAGCAAGTTGGAATATGTTACTGTGATGTCTGTGTGTTTGTATGAAAGAAACTTGAAATACATTACCATTACCATTTTTCTATCACAAACAGATGCTTGAGGTGCACTACTGCATATCTGTGTGAAAGAAACATGAAATACATTAGTGTGACTATTTTTTATCACAGATGTTTCAGATGCAACCAATTAATGAAGTGTCTGTAGTGTCTGGTCAAGGTCTGTGTATGGATGAAAATAATGGACTCTCTTGTCATCTGCTCATTTTAAACCATCATTAATAAGGCTTTGTAGGACTACTGTGGCTGCTGCTTGTTTGAGTCAAACACACTTGAAATACAGTATTGTGTCCATTATTTTTAGAATAATCAGACGTGTTACTGTACGAATTCAACAAGGTGACTGTAACTGTTGGGTGGGGTGGGGGATGCTTTGGATGAACATACCTTACACTTGCTGTTTTCTCATTTTAGTCATTAATCTGGATCTCAGGACTAATACTTTTCTGGAGGCAGTTTTGACTCATGTAGCTCATCTTCTTCGGAGAACTCATGGGGATAGAGTTTATTCATTTTAGGGAAATAAATAGGGCTGAGGAAACTATTTCATTTTCCAAGCTGGAATACACTTCATTGGCTAAAGAGCACATTATTGTAACTATACTATACTTGGAATATAAGTCATGCTGATTTTGGGTTAACACTTTTAAGAATTTACTGGTAAACTATTTTTCTAATATTTTCCTATTGTTTAAATATTAGCTATGGGTCTAAATTCTGCAGCATTTGGAAGGCAATGGACTTTGGAAAGGGACCTGATTAATGTTTGCATAATGCTACAAGAATATACATACATTTCTGTCTTTAAACAAATTAATTCTATAACATTTAACTATCAGAATATAGGAGTTCTGGAATGACTGGTCATATCATGATTTGTCCCTTCACACAATTGGTAAATATTATCATTATATGTAAATCCAGAACTATCCATGCTCTAACAAGATGTTTTTCTTTATTACATACTGTTAATAAAAGCAGCCACACAAACACCTAACCGGTTTAAATAGTCTTTTTAAGGTAGAAAATAGCAATATCTCTCAAAGATATATAGCTAGAAGAGTACTAAACAAACTGAACATTATGCAACTGGCAGGAAATCTAGTAACTCAAATGTAAAAAAGAAAGCTAGCCTGCACTTACAGAATACAATGATGACTGTACAATCTTTCACATTTTCATTATAAACATGTTTACTATTTGCTATGGGTCTAAATTCTGCAGCATTTGGAAGGTAATGGACTTTGGAAAGGGACCTAATTAATGTTTGCATAATGCTACAAGAATATGCATATATTTCTGCCTTTAAACAAATTAATTCTATAACATTTAACTATCAGAATATAGGAGTTCTGGAATTACTGGTCATATCATGATTTGTCCCTTCACACAATTGGTAAATATTATCATTATATGTAAATCCAGAACTATTCATGCTCTATAACAAGATGTTTTTCTTTATTACATACTGTTAATAAAAGACTGTGGTGGTGGTGCTGCGGTAGCGTTGTCACCTCGCAGTTAGAAGTTGCACGTTCGAATCTCAGTTAGAGCGTCTTCTGTGTGTCAACATGCGTGAATGGGCGTTCCTTTGCTGAAGGTTGTGCGTTAGGCCCGGCAAGCCAGCACGTAAAAATCTACTGCCAATCATTAGCGGACCGGAGTTCTGATGTGGCGACCCCTAACCGGGAAAAGCCGAAAGACATACTGTTAATAAAAGCAGCCGCACAAACAGCTAACCGGTTAAATAGTCTTTCTAAGGTAAAAAATAGCAATATCTCTCAAAGATATATAGCTAGAAGAGTACTAAACAAACTGAACATTATTATGCAACTGGCAGGAAATCTAGTAACTCAAATGTAAAAAAGAAAGCTAACCTGCACTTGCAGAATACAATGATGACTGTACAATCTTTCACATTTTCATTATAAACATGTTTACTATTTGCTAACTACTAAATGCAAATTCTTCTTTCCAAGCTATTGTATCAGTTGCAAAAAGTACTGCTTATCAGTAAACAGCAAATGTTTTGTCATATCTATAAACATTCATAATGTCAGGTCTCTGAAAACATGTCTCCACTTAAACAGTTCTTTAGAAAACAGTGGTATGAAAAACTCATGTATGAGCTTATGCAAAAAAAATGAACATATTTAAAATTGGTAAGAGACATTTCTTTTAAACAAATGTATTACATTATAATAATATTTTCTGCACAACCCATGAGTGCTACAATTCCCAATACAATATCTATGCAAGTTGGCTTTAATCCCATGGATAAACCATATCACTGCTAGATAAAGCCTGAAACACCTAATAGTCATGAGGTGAATACTACTATATTTTCAGAGTACTACATTGCACTACTGATTATTCTAATGTGGAACAGTCATGCCTACTATCAGACATAATGGAATGCATGCTGGCACACTCCTTCAAATGTCACAATAATTGTGCATTTGTTTTGCAGCAAGCAGTGTAGTTGAAATATATATTGTGTCATAATGCAACATTCAGGGTAGAGGCTACTATGTCTGCTGTTATTAAACTTACTTTTTGCCAGTGTCAGCACAGCAAGAGATTTCTTGGTTCATTTCTCATCTGGGCTGCCTTCTGTGTGGAATCTGCATGTCTTTCCAGTGTTTATATGGGTTTCTTCTGGGTTCTCTGATTTCTGCCCACTTTCCAAAGACATGCAGTAGGTGGACCGGACACTCTAAGTTGGACATAGGTGTGACTGTGCATGTGAGTGTGTGGTGTGAAAGAACTACAGCAGCAGGGTTAATCATCTGGCAGTGTAAACCTTGGCTCTAGATGATTGTCACTGTTGAAGTGATACCCTGACCCCATTTGCAAAAATGTGAAAAAAGGGTTATGGATGGATGTATGGATTGCTCTAGATTTTATGTGACAGGCTACAAATTAATTTTTGTTTCTATCGATCCTGTTTCTGGTGGTACTGAAGCATATGTAGAGTTTAGCGCATCCTTGTGAAAAAGGCTGCTCAATGAAATATGCAAGATGTGGGGAAATGGCTCCATAGGATGCTCTGTCTCTGTGCAGTAAAGTCTGACCTCTGGAGTGGTATAGTTAACCTAGAACTCAATGGGGGCCTTTTACAAAATGACCCTATCTTGGGATAAGATTGATTCTAGAAGCCTTGGGTATTTTAATGTTCATGCAGTATTTTATGAATTTGTTCTTCTTACTCATATATTACTTAATGTTTAAAGGCATTTTCCTCTTTAAAGGAAGTCTAATGGTTTTGTATGCATATGCAATAATTAATTTATTTTATTTTTGTTTTTTGTAAATGTGACGATGTGAGGTATTGCCAGCTTTGCCAGAAGTACAGCAGTGGATGTGTTACATATGCTAGCACAGCTAGCTGGAATTTAGTAAAGAATTATATATTATTTGAATATCAAACTGATTTATACAGATGCTTGTTTTGAAAAATGTACTTGTAAAGCTGCTTGTGATAAAAATGTACCAACAGTGTGCCCTGCTAGTCAGAAAAAGAAATGTGCATGCATTATCGTAACTGTTTAAATGTGTATGTTTTGACAGAGGATACTGGAAGAGAAGAGGTTAATCTCAAACTTTGAAAAATAGTAAGAAATTAAAGTACTGGGCATAGACCATAAAGATGTTATCTCACAGTTTTGAATGAAGCCAGAGACAATGTCTGTAAGAAGTATGGTTTATTAGCTCCTGTAGGAAGAGTGGACATGTTTTATGATTTTTATGACTTCCAGGAACTGCAACAGATCTTCATAAGGCTCTGTGTGTGTGTCTGTTATTGACACATAGGTGCTAAATCCTGGCAGTTTCTAGCAATGGGGCATTGCATGGGAACCAGATGTATGTGATGTCATTCTAGAATCCCTCACTAAAATAATGTTTTTTACTAGCTGAGACTGAAGTCTAATGGCACTCTGTTTTGGAAACCTGACATGGAAGGATCATTCACCTACTTCATCTTGCCTTGCTGTGATAAGTAACTTAACTAGGGAATAGTAACTCTTGAGATCAGTCAAGAAAATATAGTGAGATTAATTAAGTACTGTTTTTCTGTATCTGTGCGAATCTATTCATCTGTGTTATTTTAATATTTCCTGTTACTGAAACTCTGGTGTTTGTTGTAAATAGATACTTAATATTTTCATGTTCTTTTAGTAATTATTATCAAACATATTTAAACTGTTCATTGTGACTGGTCCTTTAGAGAATATTTTAACCTTTGAGAATACTCATATCTGTTTGCTGACTCTGTGGCCACTCCTGAAATCCTTATTGCATTGGTCAAACTACCATTCATATTAATATTAATTTCACTCAGTATAATTGTGTACCCTTGTAACAGCCTTAGAGTAGCTGATTTGGGATTGTCTGGTGGTAGTAACTATCTTATCATCTGGGCAGAAGGGGGCATAACTAGTAAACCTGTGCCAGTGTGTGCGTTTGTGTGTCTGCAAATCAAATCTCAAAGAGTGAGTGTATCAGCTACTTGAAGCAGGGACATGAAGCACTGGTTTCAGAGACAGAGTGGTGGAGGACTTGGTTTGGACACTTGGCTGAGAACTTAACTCTGCAGCTGTGCAAGTGGGAAGCCTTACTGGAGACCTGTGAAGAAGAAACCCAGAAACTGGGCTGTGTGCTCCCTGTGTGCTCATAAGGAAAATTGTGTTTGATGTAGACAGCTGCATCTGGAAATACTGGGTGTATCCATTTTTGTTGCAAGTGAACTTCCCTCTCCATTGTCAGTGTGAGGATTCAGGGTCCTTGATTACTGGCCCAGAGAGGGGATGTCAGACAGTGGTGAGCAGTGAGGGGATATTAATTGAACTTCTATAGCCTGAAGGCAGTTATCACTAAAGGTGTGTCCTCACAGCAGCCACAAGGTAAACATTCAGAGTTTCATTTCACAACAGTTTTATTTATTTATTTGTTAGTTTAGTTTAGTCAGGGAAAGCAGGCAAAGATGTCAGCAGAGGGTTATGGAAAGCTGAAAAAGAACCAGTTGCCAAGGTGTGGGAAGCCAAAGGACTGGTGCATGCCAACCTGTCTAAAGAGGAAATGGTTTCAGCCTTAATTGCAGCTACAACACAGACCAGCAACCAGGAGGACAACCAGTTTGGTAATGGGGATATGCAGCCCTCAGAAACAGGACAGGTTGGACAAGGAGAAAGTCATGGTCAGCTGCTTGTCTGGTGCCAGGATTCATCAAATCATACATGCACTCAGGTCTCTTAGCAACAAGTACTGTTATGACTGTGTCATAGTTCATGTTGGTGTGAATGACCTGAGGCATACCTCGCTGGACTATATCAAGAGAGACATGGTTGAGTTCTCTGAGTATGTGTCCTAGGCAGGTATGTCTCTAGCCTTGAGCAGCATACTAACTCCCCTAGAATGATGCCACAGTATAAACAAAAAAATGACTGATTTCAATAATTGGCTTAATTTTTGGTGTCATTCAAAGGTGATCCAGTTCCTGACAGCCTGGGAAGCCATGATCGACAATCCTCGCTGCTTTGCCAGAGACGGTTTTCACCTGGCTGGCACACCTAGGCTTTCAGCTGCTAGCAAAGGCTCTTGCCTTGCCCAGAGTGCCTTTTTAGGCAAGGTCTTGAAAACAACATTGTCAACATGAAATTAACCAATCAGAACAAAATAAGGGTCATGCTGTTAAATGCCAGGAGCTTAAACCAAAAAACCTGCACTCCCTGGAAGCATTTCTATCACTAGAACATGTAGATGTCTGTGCAGTCACAGAAACCTGGGTTAAGGCCTCAGAGAGTACCCCAGCCCTGCAAGGCTACAATGCCTTCCACACCTTTAGACCACATAATGAATGTGTGAAAACCAAAGGAGGCGGTGTTTCAATCTATATTAGAGATACATTCATCTCCCATCTAGTTAGACTAGACAACTCCATGGAGTTACCTCAGGTCCAGGTTATGGTGGGTTAGACCCCCATTCAAGTCTTAGCCAGTTACAGATCCCCCCCATGGGTCACGACACCTATGAAGCCTACTTAACCAAATTGGACAATCCAAATTTTACCGAACACACTGGTAATGGGGGATTTCAATTATCCCACCCTCAACTGGGAAACCTACGCTAACCCAAGCTTTCTAGCACAAACGTTTCTTGACTTTGTGAATTCACATGCCCGGGAACAAATTGTCCATACCCCAACAAGAGGAATAAGCATTCTAGATCTGGTCCTCACCAACATGTCAAACAGGTGCACTGCTGCAACTGTTGGACCCTCATTAGTTAAAACTGACCACAAATCAGTCACCTTTTAACTGACACTAACACCAGAACTCACAAAGGGTGAAATCAGACTAAAAAACTTTACTAAGGCAAACTATACCCTCTTAGGTGAAGGTAAAAATGTATTGCAAGCCCCACCCCAAACTGGAAGTGGTAACTATGCCAAAGATTATACTAAAGCCCTGTACAATCACTTGCATAAGTGAATCAACTCAGCTGTACCAGAAAGAATCAAAGCCAGAGCCCCAAGTAAAAACAATCTGCCATATTGGACATCCAACATCACCAAACTCTACAATAAACTCAAAAAGTTGCTTTCCCAAAAAATCAAAGCCAAGGCCCCAGCAATGGAAAAGCACCCCTCCTTAGCCTCAATAGGCAAATAAGACAGCTTGCCAAATCCTCAAAGAGCTCCTTTGAGAGAAACCTAGCAAGTACTACCAAGGATAACCATAATGCCTTTTACAGCTATGTACATAACCTAAAGGGTAGGACCCAAGCATGTGCAGAACTACTGGCCAATGGTATCACACACACTGACTTTGCAGAGTTAGCAAACCTGCTAGCAGATAGATTTGATGAACATTTCACACCCTTAATCCCTCCTAACTTACAGCAAACTCTCCCCCAAGCCCCCACCATACATATCTGAAGAAAAGGTCTTCAAAGCCCTGACCAAGCAAAAAACACAGCCTCTATGGGCCAGATGACATCCCAAGCTGTCTTCTGAATATGCTAAAACATAAACTAGCATCACCACTAAGTACCCCTTTCAATCTCAGCCTAACCACAGGCTTTGTTCCTGCAAAATGGAGAACTGCTACAGTTGTTCACCTCCACAAACCCATAAGCCTCACCAGCCTCATCTGTAAGGCCAAGGAACATATCATTATGGACCTCCTAAATAAAGACATAGGTGACCTCCAAACCCTGGATCCTACCCAGTTCAGCTTCGTGAAGGGCAGATCCTGCCTGTTAAATCTGGTGGATTTCTTTGAAAGTGTGACCAAGGCCACCGATGAGGGTAAATCTGTGCACAAAGCATACCTTGACTTGGCAAAGCCCTTCAACACAATCTCAAATTCAGGCATTACTGATAAACTTAGCAAACTGAATGTAAACCCCTTCTTTATAAGATGGGTTGCCAAATGACTCACAAACTGAACACATACTATCAAACTGGGTGACTCCACATCAACCAGCAGACCCATTACCAGTGGAGTGCCACAGGGGTCGGCCCTGGGCCCCCTACTGTTTGGTATATATTTCTCAGAAGTTTGGATCAAAAGTAAGGGGTTGTGGCTGACCAAGTTTGCAGATGACTGCAAACTAGGTACAATCATTGAATCCCCAAATGATGTCAGTATACTCCAGGAGGGTCTCACACTGACCAGCGACTGATGTATTATTCACGGTCTCAAACTGAATGCAAAAATAAGCATCATCATTCCCTTTGGCACAAATAATGTCCCTTCACACTATCAAATCAACAACAATACACCAAGTACCCATGAACTGGTAAAGGACCTGGGATCGCAGGTTGACTGCGACCTTAACTTCGACCACCCCATGCCTACCACAGTAAGGAAAGCTTTCCAAGTAGCATACTTGATTAATAAAGGCATCACCTCAAGAGCAAAAGAAGTTATAACCCCCATATACTCAGTAAATTTCTTCCACAATTTACAGAGGGGGATAATTTTGATAGTTTTATTTATATATTTGAAAGGGTATGTAAACAGTATAATGTTGACCAAGAGCTCTGGGTACTGTTCTTGACCCCCTTACTCCATGGTAAAGCTATAACTGCTGTTTCTAAATTGTCTGATACTGATTGTTTAAACTATGAAAAAGTAAAAAAAAAAATGTTTGCTTGAATGTTTTAAGTTAATACCTGAAGCTTATAGAAAAAAAGTTTCATGAGCACAGACACAAGGCAGATGAAAGTGTGTGATTATATTGCTGGGATTTTCATAGGTGTGTGAGTGGATGTCAGTTCACCACTTTTGAAGGGCTGGCCGACCTTTTGATGAGAGAACAAGCCCTTAGCACTTTGACTGAGGACATGAGAATATGGTTGGAAGACCAAGAGTGTAACTCTGTAGATGAGATGAAGAAAAAGAGACATCTCTATTTAGCAAGCATGGCATAACTAAATAGGAAAGGGATACCAAGTGCTGCACATGGACATAAGGGAACCCATCGAGGGCAGCCTAAACCACTCCAGCAGAGTCCACAAGTAACAGGGGAAGCCACTAGTTCAGGTACCGGCCAAGATCAAGGGTTACATGTTTTAAATGTACACAGTGAGGCCATGTATCATACAGATGTCCACAGAGGCAAGGTGGTGAACCAAATGTGGGGGAGTCAACAAGTGGAAATAACAGTATGCCAGTGGTAAGTTGTCTGGAGACAACAGGGGTACCAAACTATCACCAAAGTTTGTATCCAATCTTAGTGGATGGAAAACTGGCCACTGCTAAGAGACACAGCCCCTGACATAACCATTGTGAAGCCTGCAGTGGTTAAAGAGGAACAGAACTTGCTTGGGCAGTCTTCTGCAATCAGAACTTTATGAGAGACCCCATTCCAAATGCCTTTGGCCAGGGTTCACCTTGACTGGGAGGGTGGAAAAGGAAACAAGTGGGTATGTTTAAGGATATCCCTGCAGATGTCTTGATAGGGAATGATTTTCATAATGCAGTACTATGTGTGCATGCAGTTACACACAGTCAGGCTTGGAGACAGGCATGTGGGTCTGTCAACCTAGTGGAGAGCCAGACAGACCCCACACCTGAACCCAGGGCTATTCAGGTGGCTATTTCAGGGAGGAAGCTACCCTGTAGCGGTATGCCTGATGATGAGCCAATGCTGCTGGTAGCTACTGATATTCCCTTGGACAGAGTGATTGCAAGGACAGAAGTGAGTAGTAGTTCCCAGATTGACAGTGAGGCACCACTGTCAGAGGACACCAGACTTCCTGTGGAAGGGGAGCTGGGGGAAGTCACAAAGGCAGAGCTGATGCAGGCTCAGCTCTTGGACCCTACACTAAGAGGCTTGAGGGAGGTAGCTAGGGAAGCACCTGATTCTCAAGGAAAAGGGGAGTCTGTATACTGGAAGAAAGGGTTACTGTATAGAAAGTGTACTCCTGATGGAGGGCTAGAGGGTGAGGTAATACAGCAGTTGATAGTGCCTACAGCCTACTATCTAGCACTTCTAGCCATAGCCCATGACATTCCTTTTGCAGGCCATATGGGCATTAATCATACCAAGGGATGCAAGGGATATTTACTGGCCTGGGATTGCAAGGGATGTAACAGGGTACTGCAGGGCCTGTTAGCAGTGCTAAAAAGTAGGCAAGGCAGGAGACAAGGTCAAGGCTCCTTTGATGCTTTTGCCAGTGATTGAGGAACCATTTCAGAGGGTAGCTATGGATATTATGGGGCCTCTGAATACCCCAAGTTCCACAGGGAAGAAGTATATCCTGGTTGTAGCAGATCATGCTACTAGATGCTCTGAGGCAGTGGCTCTGTACTCCATTGCAGCAGAGATGGTGGCAAATGTTTTCTTAGAGATTTTCAACAGGGTAAGTTTCTCGAGAGAAATACTGACTGACAGAGGTGCCAATTTCATGTCAGACCTGTTAACTTGTCTGTGGAAGCACTGTGGGGTGAAGCACCTAAAGACTACTCCCTACCATCCCCAGACTAATGGTCTTGTGACGAGGTTAAGCTCTACACTAAAGACCATGCTATGGGCATTTGCAGACCAGTTTATGAGAGAATGGGACACATATCTGAACCATCTACTGTTTGCATACAAAGATGTACCTAGGGATCCACAGGTTTTTCACCCTTTGAGTTGTTGTATGGGCATAGGGTGAGGTGGCCTTTAGATATATGATTCATGATGAGTGGGAGGGTGAGTGTGAATCCCACAAGGAGTATGTTGTGGCATATGTCCTGAACCTTAGGACAAGACCTAGGGAGCTCATGGGTTTGGCCCGGTAGAACCTGGCATGAGCCCGAGAGCAGAGAAAGGTCTGGTATGACCAGAATGCTCAAGCCCAAAAGTATGCTGTGGGACAGCAGGTTATGGCTC
Source organism: Protopterus annectens (assembly GCF_019279795.1). Lineage (NCBI taxonomy): Eukaryota > Metazoa > Chordata > Ceratodontiformes > Protopteridae > Protopterus > Protopterus annectens. The sequence goes on from NC_056741.1 coordinate 414,360,415, forward strand.
TCATTCCTGTCAGACACAATAAGCTGCAGCAGCTTGGGAGGGACCATTCAAAGTGGTGAAGAAGGTCAGTGATGTTAACTAAATTGTAGAACTGATAGGCAGGAGGCAGGGGCACAAACTGTACCATGTTAACATGATGAAGCCTTACCAAAACAGGGAGGCCCTTGTGCTAAGTATTTGAAGTAGGAGACAGGAGGAGTTTGAGTGGGATTTATTGCTATATTGAGCCAGCTAGCAAAATGCCAAGTAACTAAGGTGGAGCCTAAGTTTGCAGGCATATGACTTGACAGTGCAGCACTGTAGTGGGGTCAGCAATGCCATGCAGATAGGATCTCAAAACAGGGTATGGGTTAATGTATTCCCAGACCGGCCCATTTCTCCCAAGCAATGTTTTTCAAGGGTCATTTAAAAACTATCTTGAGTCTTCAAAGTGGGAGAGATATGATGATGTGAGTATTTCCAGCTATGCCAGGAGAAGTAGGGCAGTGGATGTGTAACATATGCCAGCACAGCTAGCTGGAATTTAGTAAAGAATTATATGCTACTTGAATATCAAACTGATTTGTACAGATGCTTGTGTTGAAAAATATATTTGTAAAGTTGCTTGTGTTAAAAATGTACCAACAGTGTGCCCTGATGATCAGAAAAAGAAATGTACATGCATTATTGCAACTGTTTAAATGTATATGTTTTAACAGATGATTCTGCAAGAGAAGAGGTTAATCTCATACTTTGAAAAATAGTAAGAAATTAAATTACCAGGCCTAGGTCATAAAGATATTATCTCACAGTTTTAAATGAAGCCAGAGATGCAATGTCTGTAAGAAGTTTGATTTATTAGCTCTTGTAGGTAGAGTGGAAGTGTTTTATGGTTTTATGACTTCAAGGAGCTGCAGCAGATCTTAGTAAGGCTTTGTGTGTGTGCATTATTAACACATAGGTGTTAAATCCTGGCAGTTTCTAGCAATGGGGAGGGGTGCATGAGATGTCATTCTAGAATCCATCACTAAAATAATATTTTATACTAGATGAGACTGAGGTCTCATAGCACTCTATTTTGGAAACTTGACATAGAATGATCACTCACCTACCTCATCTTGCCTTGCTGTAGTAAGTAACTTAACTAGGGAATAGTATACTCAGTCAGGAAAATATAATGAGATTAATTAAGTACTGTTTTCCATATCTGTGTGAATCTATTCATCTGTTTTATTTTAATATATCCTGTGGTTGAAACTCTGATGTTTATTGTAAATAGATTTTTAATATTTTCATGTTCTTTTATTATTTATGATTAAATATATTTAAACTTTTCATTATGGCTCGTCCTGTAGAGAATATTCTAACCTTTGAGAGTACTCATATCTGTCTGGTGACTCTGGCCACTCCTGAAATCCTTACTGCATTGGTCAAACTACCATTCGTATTAATATTAATTTCACTCAGTATAATTGGGTATCAGTGTAAGGGTCTCAGAGTAACTGGTTTGGAAGTGTCTGGTAGCAGTAACTACCTTATCATTTGGGAAGAAGGGGGCATAGCTAGTAAACCTGTGTCAGCCTTCCCCAGGTGTGTGTGTGTGTGTGTGTGTGTGTGTGTGTGTGTGTGTGTGTGTCTGCAAATCAAATCTCAAAGGGTGTGTGTGTCAGCTACTTGGAGCAGAGACACGAATCACTGGTTTCACTGAGAGAGTGGTGGAGGACTTGGCTTAGACACTTGGCTGAGGACTTAACTCTGCATCTGTGCCAGATGGAAATCTTACTAGGGACCTGGGGAAGACAGAGAAAGAAACACAGACCACAAGATGAGTGTGTTCCTGTGGGCTCTTAAGGGAAACTGTACTTTATGGAGATAGCTGTATCTGGAAATAAAGGGTGAATCCATTTTTGCTCCAAATGAACATCCCTCTCCAGTGTCAGTGATGAGGATTCAGGCTCCTTGATTACTGGCTCAGAGAGGGGAAATCACAGTAAATTTTAGTGACCATCTTGTATATAGTAAAATCCACAGTGTGTGTGTGTGTGTGTGTGTGTGTGTGTGTGTGTGTGTGTGTGTGTGTGTGTACACTCACCGTTGTGTCATACTGTTTGTTTAGATATTTAGCACAGCTTGAAATTGTGGTATTGGTTATTACACTTTAGCTGGCAGTGAAGTTACCCACACAACTCCCATATGGTGTTTTTGACATTTCTTGGTGGTTGTTTCACTGTTTGATGGAAGATGGAAGAACAGTTTTGAAGAACTAAGTACCATATCTTGTTTCCAAGAGCCTGATGTTTTCTCTACTTGCCTCTGGTAGCCTTGACAGTCTGCAGCAAACTATGAGCTTTTTCAACTAATCTACAGTACAATATTATAATGAATTTGATGTGCATGTGATAGCTTAATAATGTTTTACAAGACATGCAAATAGTATGGAATTAATGAAAATGACTTACATATACTAAAGCATTAATTGAACTGCCATCACTGCCTACACACTTGCATTGAGTGAACTGTAGCAGTGGATATGACATTAAGGACAACAGTGCCATTGCAAACATAGCACCTGACAGTGTTTATTCATACAGTGTACAGTTGTGCAGAGGCATGGGAACATTACACCACCAGATAACATTCCTCTGTGTTCACCTGTTGGTACTGTGTGGACTGGGGTCTTGGAGACCATTGTGAGGTTAGCAGTGTTGTTACATATATAGTCCCTATACTATATAATTAGTATAGAGACTCCCTATAATCTGGAATAGATTGCCCATACATGTCAAGCACAGCGCCTCCTTGGCCCTCTTCAAAAGGAACCTTGACAATTGGATGGGAGATAAGAAATTCACTCTGGGGATCATGTCAGTCACCCTGCTAGACAGGGGTTCCAAGGAAGTAAATATTGTAGGAAGAAATATCCAGGGAATTGTTATAGCTAAGCTTGTATAGGCCCTAGGGCCGATAACCTGCTACCAGCCTATGAACCTATAATGTAGCATATATATATATATATATATATATATATATATATATATACATATATATATATATATATATATATATATATATATATATATATATACTAGAGAGATGTACAGATTTATAAATATAGATGGATAGATACAGACACATATTGACATAGATCTATATATTAGTACAAAACTACTAGACTTTCTCCCAAAATGTATCTTGAAGTGCAGGCCAAGTGGGACAAATCTAATCAACAGTCTACAAAGGTGATGTCTGCAACAGTAGTATAGACAGAGATAAAGCCCTGACTACAGCACAGACAGCCAAAATTTTATTAGTAGCCTGGGCACTTGACACTGCAGACAAGCGAGGTAATGTAGGCCGGGAAGAGTACATGTGTTGGGGGTGCAGGCTTTGGCTCAACAAGCCACTGCTTTGTATTAGCCTTCATTAGCGGGCCCCTGCAGTAACTCAGGTAGCTCATTTCTCCACCAAGGGGTGCAGTTAAGGGCCCAAATAGGTTCATAGGTAGGTACTAGGCTAGTGGCCCTAGGGCCTATATAAGCCTAGCCAAAAAGGTACCCTAGCTTTCACCCCCCCCAAGAAAATTATTTTCTTGTGCCCCTGTCAAGTACAGCCACATAAGTGATCCCGGGGTGAATTTCCTATCTCCCATCCGATCATCAAGATTTTTCTTGAAGAGTGCTAATGAGGAGCTTTGTTTGATATAGATAGGTAGTTTGTTCTAGAGTATGGGAAGTCTCTGGGACAGGAATCTATCCCTCCAGCATGTTCTGTTTATTGTGGTGACAAGGTTTAGGTCCCTAGAGCATGCAGCTTGGAGGAATTCGGATTTCTTTAAGTGGAGCATGTCCAACAGCTCTGGGTTTGACATAACTTTGTATGTTAGGCAGAGATCGCCTGTGAGTAGGTGATATGCGATGGTGTAAAGTTGGAGTTTTTTGAGACAGTCTGCGTAGGGCATCTGTTTGAGGCCGGTAATCCTCTTTTTGAGGTATTTCTGTGGCCTTTCCAGTTGTTGTCGATGTCTTGTGAGGTACATACCAAAAGAGGTGCTGTATTCTATAATGGGTCTAATGAGTGATGAGTAGAGGGGAACAATGACCTCTTTTTTCTTGGATGAGAAACCTTTTGTGATGAGGATTTCCTGACTACTGTGGCGATGTGATTATCAAAGGAGAGACTACTGTCCACCTGTGTCCCAAGTTCTCTTATCACACTTTCAGTGTTAAGTAGACTACAGCCTATGTGGTAGTTCATGGGTACAGAGTTTTTACCAAAAGGGATGACAATGCACTTTTTGGCATTGAGCTTGAGGCCATGACTTTGACACCAGACATCTGTCTCAGTGAGGCCCTTTTGTAGGATGTCCACATCGTTAGGAGTTTCGATTATGGCTCCTAGTTTGTAGTCATCTGCGAACTTCATTAGCCAAAGACCTTCTGTGTTAGCCTGTATTTTAGAGAAGTAGATACCAAACAGGAGAGGACCCAGGACAGAACCCTGTGGTACTCCACTTGTCACTTGTCTGAAGTCGGATTTGAAGTCTGCTACTTTCACAGTGTGGGTTCTGTCAGTGAGTCAGTTGCCAACCCATCTTGTGACATAGGGATTTATACCTAGTTTAGTGAGTTTATCTATAATTCCAGATTGGGGGATGGTGTTGAAAGCCTTGACGAGATACAGATAGGCTGTGTGAACTAACTTACCCTCATCTATGGCTTTGGTGACCACTTCAAAGAAGTCTATCAGGTTTAGGAGACATGATCTGCATTTTACAGACCCAAACTGGGTGGGATCCAGAGTTTGGAGATTACCAATGTCATTGTTTATAAGTTCCATGATGATACGTACCATAGCCTTGCAGATCAGGCTCGTCAGGCTAATGGGGTGGTAGTTCCCGGGGTCTGTGGTGGCTCCCCATTTGTGAAGCGGGATAACCGTCGCTGTGCGCCATTCAGTGGGCACAAAGCCTGAGGTAAGGCTATGACTGAACATGGTACTTAGGTGGGGTGCCAGTTTGTTCTGTAGCTCGTGTAGAATGCAGCCTGGGATATTGTCAGGTCCCATGGATGGTGTTTTCTTGGCATTGGAGAGTGTGGTTTTTACCTGTGCAGCCATGATTACAGGAACTTTGCATTCTTCTGGACTAGAGATGGGCCCTTTAGGGGGTGAGAGGGGTGGTAAAGTTAGCACTGAACCTATCTGCCAGGATGTTGGCAATATATGCTGTCAACTGGCAAGGATGACAGTGAGGACACAAGCAGCCATCATGGCTGCCTGCATAATGGCTTCCCAGGTGTAAACTTCTTTAAAAGGGTTACAGAGGATGTGGACAGTGGTCACTCTGTGCACAGTGCTTATCTTGACTTGGCCAAGAATTCTGATGCTATTTCTCATGCTGGAATTATTGAGAAATTGCACAAAAGCGCAAACCCCTATGTTCTTCACTGGATTATAAACTGGCTAACCAAAAAATGCCAAGTTATGAAAGTTACTGGTACACTCTTTGAATGTAAAATTGTAACAAATGGTGTGCACATGGGATCCATGCTAGGCCATCTCCTGTTTAGAATTTGTGTTACAGACATCTAAGCAAATTTCCTAGAAACAGGTTTCTGATGACTACAAGCTGGGTACTCTATCCACTCATGTACTGATACTAAAGAAGAAAGGGTTGGAAATCATCCTACTCCAGTAATCTTTCCTTATCAGACCAATCATTGACTCACTACTCCATTTGGTATGTAAAAATCCAAGCATATCGCTCAGGTGGAAAGTCCCATTAAATATCTAACCAAGAAAATTGAAGTGTTCAAATCCTTCAATTATCCTGAAAGATTAGTGTGAGTCTCCTTTTACTCAGTAGCCTGTTGCCTGCTTTGAGGTGACTTGTGCCTTGCTTTTGAGCTATGAAAGACCTAATCCTATTTCACCTCATATTTCTTTGCAAAATCAGTGCCTGTACAAAGGTCCACATTAGAAACCTAAACCTACACCAACATATAAATAAGACTAGTTAGAGGCATAGGTTCTTAACACAGCATATTCTCAGCCTATGGAATAAGTTGCCATATCAGGTAAAATAAATTACAATTTTGGCAACCTTTAAGGCTAGGCTTGATGACTGGCATGCAGACACAAATTTATACCACACTAATCATGTAAGACTCTGCTTGATTTAAGTGCTCAACAAGGGTGGCAAGAATTTTTAAGTTTGTTTTCTTAAAGGTGTGTAAGGCTAGGCCTCTTACTGTGCTCATGATTGTTTGCCTAGTATTATTCCTATGTTCCTGTGGTCAGGTGTTGCAGTCAGACACACTGAGTGCCACCTGTCAAAGAGCTGACAGAGAACCTACAAATTATTTTTATTGGATCTGCAGTATTTGGATAATTATAAGGTATTTATAGTAAAGAAATGAGTCCACAATATACAGAAAGTGTTAGAAATCCCCTTAGTGCCACTGTGGCTTTGTTTGGTAAACAAAAAACACACATGCACACGTTATACCACATTTCAAGAACAGCCTGTTTTACTGATAGCTGTTTTTTTGTCCAACAAATTTCATAGTTGGAGTTTGTCATACTGCAAGACATCTGGTAACATTAAGTGCTTCAATAAAACCACCATTTGGGGCTACAACAATCAGCTGAGATAATTAAACTAGACTTTTTTTGCTGAGTAACATGGCCTTAGTTTTATTAAAGTTAACACTAAGCCCACAGTTAGTAAACTAGATAACCACTATAAACAAACAAACAAAGTCTACCAAAGTCAAATTTGAAATACATTTGCCCTCCCAGACCAAGGACAACCACAAGCCACTCTTTAACTATATCCACAACCTAAAAGGCAAAACACAATTGTGTGCAGAACTAACTGTTAGTGGAGCCGCCTATACTATCCAGAAGATATAGAAACCCACTGGTTGACAAATTCACCTCCAACTTTACTCCTCTCTCCCCCTCAACCTTCTTTCAGGAAATACCATCAAATATAACTCCTCTTGCCATCACTAGGGAGCAGGTCCTTAATTCTCTCTCTAAGGCCAAAAGCACTGCATCAGTGGGCCCAGACAATATCCCAGAATGCCTTCTAAATAGCATGAAAGTTGACCTATCAGGCCCTCTGGACTTGCTATTTAATTGTAGCCTCCATGAATGGAGAACAGCAACAGTCATCCCTCTGCACAAAAGTGGGTCATCTATAAACCTTGGAAACTACAGAGTCATAAGTCTCACTAGTCTCACATGCAAAGCAACAGAAAGTTTTATCATGGAAATGATCAATAATGGTATAGGAAACCTCCAGACACTGGGCTCAACCCAATGTGATTTCATCAAGGTGGACTTCATTGAGAAGTTCACCAGATCAATGGATGAGGGAAAAATGGTTCACATGTCCTACCTTGATCTGGCCAAGGCATCTGGCACAATACCACACAGGGGCATTGTTGAGAAACTCAAGAGGTTAGGTAAAAACCCTTACATCACCCAGTGGATAGCCAGCTGGCTCACAGACAGGGCCCAAGAAGTTAGAATTGGGGAGTTAACTTCTACAAAGAGGCCAGTCACAAGTGGAGACCTTCAGGGATCAGTCATGGGACTGCTCCTTTTTGATATTTATTTCTCTGAAGTCAAGATTAATGTCAATGGCCTCTGGCTGAGTAGATTTACAAATGACTGCAAATTAGGAGCTATCATTGAATCCCCAACCAACAAATGTTCTCCAGGAAGGGCTGACACAGACAAATAACTGGTGTCAGAGTCATGCACTAAAACGAAATACCAAGAAATGCATTATAGTATTCTTTGGGAAGTCATACAACCCTGGTAATTCTGATATTGACATCGCACCCCTAAGAGCTGACCAAGTAGTCAATGACTTGGGGACACACCTAGACAGTAATCTAGCCTTTGACTGTCATGTGTTTACAGCAGTGAGGAAATTATGCTATGTTGTGCAATTTATAAACAAAGTGATGGCATCTTGGTCCAAAGAAGTCACTGTTCCTATGTATTCGACATTTATTAGACCTATTATTGAGCACAATGCCCCTTTTGATATGTACTTAACCAGGTATATCCAACAACTGGCACATCCACAGAGGTTCCTCACTAAAAGTAACATGCCCTATGCAGACCACCTCAAGGCCCTATCCCTGTATTCTGTCTCCTGCAGGCTGTTGAGGCATACAAGATATTGTCAGACCCTAGTTTGATGGATCTCCTGCATATTCGCAAAACAAACAGTACCAGAATTACCTGTTTTAAGGCCTTAAGCCTTACCTGTGATATAAATAGGACCTGCTGGAGAGACAGGTATGTATCCCAGAAACTACCCCTTCTCTGGAACAGGCTTACCATCCATGTGAAGCAGAGTTCCTACCTAATCGAATTCAAGTGTAACGTAGACAATTGGATGGGAAACAGGAAATTCATCCCTAGTTTGGCACCGATGTCTCTAATGGACACAGGCAGCATGTAAATGGTTCCTCCCCCAAGCCCCTGCTTACACTTATCAAGGGTTCACGAACTTGTCTGAGATTTGGGATGCATGTCTAGGCATAAAAAGGCCTCAGTGGTCTTTAGCCTAGTACACACCTATGAACCTATAAAGGCAAAAATGTATTAAAAGAAGGCAACAGAGGCAGTTATACAGACCCTTGAGGTTCTCCTTCATTACTGGCAGATTTCAAATTGGAATGGCCAATGTACACTTTAAATGTCCAGTCTATGAAACAGCTTTTGAATGAGTATGGTATATATAGTCATTCATGATGTGGGGGTCAACTCTCCTAAAAGTCTTTTGTAAGTTTCAGGTGAAAAGCCTTAATAAAAATCTGTGATCACAACTCCAGAGAAATATCAATTTCTGAGCTTTAAAAATGGAACAACAAAGAATTTGTGAGATGTACTTTTTAAAAACAACTGTACTGTTGCTCAGGTAGCAATGCAGAGACTTTTATATAGAAAATCACTTATGAGAATACTGTAAAGTATACATTGACAAAAATATGATTTAGGAATGTCCCACTTTTAATTACTCTTTTGAAGGAGGGAATGGCTAGGCTTCAAACTGCATCTTTTCAGACAGCTGAATTCATTGCTCGTGTATAGTTCTATTGAAAACAAGTGGACATTCAAGGTTCTTTTTCTTGCCAGGGCACAATAAGAGAACAGCATCTAGCTGGTGGGGCACATAGGACATGGAAAAAACACCAAGACAATATATCAATGTTGTTGTTGTTGTTGTTGTGTCTTTCAGCTTTTTCTGGTTAAGGGTCGCCACAGTGGAACTCCGGTCCGCTAATGATTGGCAGTAGATTTTTGCTTGCCAAGTTGCCGGCCCTGACGCACAACCTTCAACGAAGGTACGCCTATTCACGCATGTCTCCACACAGAAGATGCTCTAGCTGAGAATCGAACAAGACGTCTTACTGTGAGGCGACAACGCTACCGCAGCACCACCACCAGAGTATACCAAGACACCATATCAATAAATCACTAATGAGCCAGAAAACCACAAACTGAAGAACACCAGACCAGAAGGCAGGAAACTGGAATACTCCAGTGAGATACAAAAATGTAAAATCCAATGTTCTAAACACATTTATCCATGAAGACCATGCTTTATTTAATCAAAACACAAATAAAATTAGCGCTTCTACCATAAAAACTTCTTCAGACAGTTTAAAAGAAAGCTGCTCATGTTTAAATACCTTCAGTTAGTGATGAATTCATACAAACAGTTTTGATTAAATAAGGTTTGGTCTTCACGGATAAACGGGCTTAGAACATTGGATTTCCTGCCTTCTGGTCTGGTTTTCTTCACCATATCAATAAAGTGTAGAATACGTGATACATGTATCAACTTATTGGCTAGTGGTAATTATGAATTATTTTTTCCTTTAGGTCTTTATAAGGTCAGGTGTAGTTGTATATGTGTGTATATATTATGTCTAAGTAAAGAATGTCTTTTGTTGAAATATATCGAGCATACAGATAGAACATATGTCCTTTTAAATCATGCACATATATATGATACAGGAACATATATATATATATATATATATATATATATATATATATATATATATATATATATATATATATATATATATATACACACACATACATACTGAAATAAATGTGTCTATTGTTATACATATATATGATTTTATAATCTTTTGCCAACAGTTTTCAGACTGTGTATAAATATTTTGATTTATTGACTAGCTGATTGTTACTGTGGGCTAGTCTATTTGTTTATTTAATATTCTTATACATACACAAATATGTATGTAGCCGCATGGTATGATGAAGCATGTCATCTGTATAAACATCTTATAAAATAGGACATTCCATTGGTATATGTTATAACTCTAGATTCTATTAAATACTAGAGAATTGGATAGGACGTTTGTCTCCTTACATGACATGCTCACATATTACATATTAAGATATACCAAAAAATATATATATATATATATATATATATATATATATATATATATATATATATATATATTAGAATACATGTGTATAATTAACTAACTAACCAAATTCACTTAATAAGTTCCTTGACTAAGATAGCAATGTATCAGACATACAGAAGATATCCCTTAGACAAACTGAACATAACAAACATGATGCACTTTACAGCATTATTTATTTCCTTTATACACACAACTTGATATCATTTGCCTCCTCCAAACTTATTTTATATTTTTATTTTCTTATTGTTCACTTTTTTGTTTCACCATTACACAAACATTACTGATTTGATGTATTAAATACCATGTTTGAACCTGAATTTTTGTTTAAAACATAAAAATGCACTTTAACCATTTGGTTGGGCTGTACCATGTTTTCCATTGGTTGGGGATATGTATAAATACCCATCATTCTTAATAGAGGGGAAACTTTACCCACTGATGAAGACTTGATAGCCAAAACCGGTTTGGAAGTATTTTCTACCATTATATGAAATAAATTACAATCTGGAATCTTATTTCAGACTTCAGTGTCGTTGTATTGCATTTTGCTGGCCGCTGGTGTATACATGTATCAACTCACCCATAATCCACTGTTAAAAATGGAAGTCCATTTTCCTAAAAAAAAAAAAACAAACAGAGAATGCCATAATGTTACAAATCCTGACAGTGTTCCAACACAGAAAAACTACTAGTTTGTCATCCTCAGGAATTATGGTGTGGCTGAAGTGTTGGTATGCTGTAGTGTAACAAGTCATGGGTATAGCAAACAATACAAAAGAGGTGAGAAAAGTTCATGTGTAAAGACATTTTTGCCTCATTAGAAAGAAAAAATATATATATATACTTCTAAATCCCAAAATTTTAAAATAACGAAGACGACAATCCCAAGACAAGAATCCCAAAGCATGAAACACCGAACGACCGAAGTGTAACCAGGACAAGTAAACACTTGCCCAAAACAAACATGAACACTCACTGTACCAGCTAAAAATGACCTGAGTGGAGAGCGTAGCCCTCCCCACACCCCCCAATGTGGGGGGCTTTGCCCCCAACACCCACATAACTATATATACAAACTCTGGGACTGTACTACAGCGGAGAAAGGGCATAATTCCCCATGTTGGGCAAGTGTTTACTTGCCCTGGTTAAACTTCGGCCATTCGGTGTGTCCTGGTTCAGAATTCTCATCTCAGGATTTTTCGGATTTCGGGATTTAGAAATAGACCCATATATATATATATATATATATATATATATATATATATATATATATAATTAACCTGAATTCAAGAATTCAAGAACAGAAAGTCAGACTTATTTTCTTCTGTGCTGCATTGTGCAGACATTAGTAGATAGCAAAATAATTTAAATGTCTGCTAAAGGTTCTTTGAAGTAGAAGAGTGGTGAATTAACAGCTCCTGGATTAACAATGATAGTTTTGACAACCCCAGAAGAATGTGGGAGAGAGTTTGTCAGCCCTCGGACTAACAATTGGAAAACTTTGAACATGCAGTTTAGCTAGTTTACTTTGCTGAGCATTTAAAACAGCTGTTAAAGAGGTAAGAGCTGCTCTGATAACACAAACCACAGTAATTCAAGCAAAAAAGTAAAAATGGAAGATACATGTGACTCACACTACTTCCACTTTATTTACATGCAAGTAAAAAATGATTTCCTCATATCTAGCATGTCTCATATAACGGGAGTTTGAAGTGGATTCTGGAAAAAAAATCAAAGATCACTATAAATTTATAACAATCTTACCCCTTAATGATTGTAATGCATTAAAATAGGCAGAATACAAACTTATAATAAAATAACTGAGATGTAGTGGCAACCATAATTTATTTATTTATATTTTATGTTGAGTAGGCTTGCCCCTCTAGATCAATGGTCTATTTTCAGGGAAGACCTGAGGTGTCATTCATAATGATTAAGAGAAATTTGGTCAGGATATGTGTGAACTTCCCCTTCTCTATGGAGGACAAGAAGTGAAGCACTCTCTGGAGCTGCTATGTGGTACTGATAGGCTGCTACTGCAGTTCTGAGAACCTCATCATGGAGGAGAGTGTAGCAAAATTGTAGAGAGGAGCAGAAGAAAACTTACTGAAGGAAGGAAAATGAGATGAAATCAATAACTATTACAGAGCTGGAAAATGAAGGACTGGAGACACAAGTGCTGATACATTTAATAAAAATCATTTAGTACAAGAATTTAACAAAAGAAGGTATGGCCAATGCATGGAGAGGGGACATACAGCAAAAACCTCTAAGCCTTTTTGTAGAGATTGCAAAGAATTTGCACACTTCTGGTTTGACTGTCCCCTATTAGAAGAGGGAGGTATAGATGAAGAAGAAAGGAGAAAGACAAGTAGTAGAAAATATTACAGAAGATGTTGAAAGAGAAAGTGGTGTGGGGTTGGGGATACTGAAGAAAGTTTAAACAATGAAGAGGTACTCAGAGAGGAAATAACTGTTCAAAGAGAGGTTATCAATACACAGGAAGAGAACAAATTTGCAATATTAGAACGTGAAAAGTAAGAATGGGAAAAATTGTGACATGAGAAGAACACGATAGTGAAAAATCATTTCATGGGAAACTTAGGAAAAGGAAAGGAAAATAAGATCTGGAAGTAAACAGTTACAAAAAGGAAGAGGATAATATAGGTATTTTATCATTAAATGTGAATAGAATTTGAAATGATATAAGAGGTTTGGTGGTGGTGGAAGGGTTGAATGATGAAAAAAATAAAAAATGGATGTTTTTGCTTGCTAGATACCAGATGTAACAAAGAAGAAAAAGGGAAAAACAATACCAGCAGTATGGGGGGTTAAATTGTTTGATCAGTAGGAAATGTGGCATGTTCTGGAATAGACTTTCCACTGTGTGATACCTTAAACCTCGTGTATCAGAGGCAACATGGGATATATGCAAATTACCCTTTAAGGATATCAGATGTTTCAGCTAAATGGCAATTCCTATTGTCCATGACTTTTTCTTTTACTTTTAAGTCTATTTATGACAATTTCAGGGCAATAAAGTCAAACCCTCTAGTTGTGGACAATTGATTTTCTTGTGTGATATCTTCTTATACTCATGGTTTTAGTTTGTTAGTTGGAATATTTTGTAGACACCCTAATGTTTATGGATATCAGTTGGGTACAACAACCCTGTGTTTCCAAACATCAAACATTCCTCTTATGCTTTGCTGATGATGCCATAAGAAGGCAGAAACATGTATCACACATTGGAAAGTCTAGCTTTGCTAGATTTTTCTTTTTGTGATTTTTTAACCAAATGGTTTTCCTGTGTGACCTTTATACTCATTGTTTTAGCATGTTCTAGAATAGGGATTGTTACAAAAAGTGAATAAATAAGAATTTTAGATGTAACAATAGTAATACCAGGAATGGTAGTGATATATTATATGACAATTAGACAAAACTGTATAAGATGAATAATGATTTATGCATATATTAATATGAAGGAGAGAAAACAGTTGTTTGCAATAACCCAAAAATTAGTGTTAGTAAATATGCCAATAGTGAGGGTAGACATTTTAAAAGTAAACTGAGGAAAGAAAAGGGAATAATAACAAAATATATTAATATGTTAATTATTTAATAAAATGTGGAGATTTAAAAGTAAAAAAGAATAGAGAATGGACACATAAAGGAGGATTTTTAAGACTGAAACTGATTATATAATTTATTTTAAATATGTGAAAGAAATAAAGGGGATACAGATGGTAGAGTTTTCAGATTGTAGAGCAGTTTGGACAAGAACAGGGGAGCACAGTGAAATAATAAAGGAGGGAAAGGGAATTAAGAGATTAATTACAGAGTTTAAAAAGGGGGAAGAAATGATAAGACAGAACAAATATTATGGAAAGATCATTTCACAATGAGGCCATTTTATAGAAATTGGACACAGTGATAGGTTGTATAAAAGTAAGTACAATTCTGAAGTGGAAAGAGTAATAAAAAAGAAATAAGATGAAATATAAAGAAACTTTACAAAATTATGAGAAAGAAATAAAAATTGAAGTGACAGAATAAGGGAAACAGAAAAAAAAAACAGATGAATGAAAAGACTAGAGAAAAAATAAAAATGATGTTACATAGGCAATTTTTTTATGAAAGGAAAAAAGAGAAGATTCCCTTATTTAGGAAAATAAGTAAAAATAAGATAAGGATAGGTGGATGATACAAACAAGAATATATTATGGAAGTGGTAGAATGTTTCAGAGAAACTGTATGTAAAAGAGGAAATGGATGGGCAAGAAGAATAGAAAGTGAAAAAATATCTGAAAAAGTAAGGATTTTTTTAGAAAATTAAATAACAGAAGTACTGGAAAAAATATAATTTCTAGGGAAATATAGAAGCTTCCCACTCAAATAAAAAAAGTTATTAGAGATTTTTTAGCTTCATTTAGGGTTTAACGCTGAATGTGATGAAAAGAGAGAGAATTTATAATAAAAAAGAAGAAGGTGGTTTGAATTTTAAAAATCCATTGGTACACTTAGCATCTATGCATTTATTTTGTGTAATGAGAAAGGCAAAAGAAATTTAAAAAAAAGATCGGTAAGATGCTATAAGACAAATATAAAATGTTTTGGAAGAAAAAAAACAGGAAAGACAAAAGAGAAAAGGGACAGGATGGAAGAAAAAGAATATGACAAAAATGAAATTATGAAAGTTACAATTAAGTGGCGTTGATGAGAAAAGAAAAAAATGGTATAATATGATTTTAGAAAAAAAATGTGCACCCATGGAAGAAAATTAAAAGAAGATAAAAAGGCAGTAAAAGACAGAAGGAAAAAAGGTTTGAAAATTTTATGAAGCACAAGTTTTTTTGTAGAATTATTTGACAAGTTACTCATGAAAGGGAATATAAAATCTAAGACGGAGGAGGAAATAAAGTTGACAGTAATGAAGAAGAAACAACAAAACATTTTTGTATTGCAAAAAGAATAATGAATTTTAGGAAAAGTGTAAAACAATATAGATGGGAAGGGATCAACTGTATAAATATGAATATGATAAAGTGACGGTATGTGATACTGATAAAGTATTGTTTGTGATAATCTGGATGCTATGAAAAAAATAAGTGAGAATTTGTTATATAACATGGAAATGGAAGAGGATAATGCATACGCTGAAACAAGAAGGTGGTTGCAGAAGAAAGGGTAGGAGCATAGGAGGTAATATAAAAGAAAAGGTAATGAACAAAATAGTGTTTAGTTAAGTTCTTTTGTGTTGATAGCTTGTAAATAAATTTCAGTATGAATGTAAAAAATGACTGGGTAACTACTTGCTTTAAGTTTTTTATATTGCATAAAATTAATGTAAATGTTAATAAAGTACCCCTACTCTTTTTGAAAACTGTTGTGGGATCTTTTATATCCAGCTGAGCTACCACCAACTCAAGCAGATGGGGCCTTGGTTTAATATCTCATACAAAGGATGGCACACCCAGGAGTGCAGTATTCCCCTTCTGCTGCACTGCAGTGTCAGTACTGGAAAATTAATCCAAGTACCTGACATGGGAATATAATCTACAGCCATCTCCACCAAAGCCAAGTACACTACCTCTTGAGCTACTGAAACTGCAAAGAAGCATATTAGTTTTCCAACCCCCTCCAAGGAAAACAGCATTAAGAAAACAAAAAAACTGTATCAAACAAATGCAGTAACAAAAAACATCTAGTGCTCTATTTCTGGATTGCTGAAATAATGCCAATAGAAATAATTTAGATCTGAATGTTTTGGGGTAGCACCATACCTCTCAACTTATTTGGTTAAGATTTCTGGACAAGGCCAAAAGTAATGGGGGGTACAATCAGGAACACTTTTTAAATATTATTCGGTTAAAACATTAATAGCACATGTTTTGCATCAATATGCATTTTTTTCAGAAATAAGAAGTATAAAAACTTTAATGACTAGCATTGCTGACTGACTGCAATCACAAATGATGTACCAGATTATCTAAAATGTTACTAGAGACAAAACAATCATTTGAAGCAAAATCAAAGACATTCTGCAAAAATGAGGAGAACTGAATGGCACGGGTAGCACTCAAAAGGCAAAGTCTGGTCATAATAACCCATTCCAAGATTTGAATACTTTTTTGGATTGCATTATTTTAAATGATGTAGTTATGATTTTCTGAATGTTGTTATAAATGTGTATGAACAAGTCTCATTTTCTGACAGTTTAGTATGGTTTGACTTTGCTATAACATTCAGAGTATCAAGAAGAAAAAGAATTAAAGAAACTTCAGCCACAATCAACTTTCCATCTTCACAATATGGAACACTATCCTATCTGTCATAAGATGGAACAATGGGCAACATGTGTAACATTTACTAACAGCTAGGGAGTGAGCTCACAGAATGGTTAAAATGTTACTTTATACTTGTCTTACCACATACCCAATTCTTCAACCATTAGAGCTTCTTGGGAGAAACAACTCATGTTGCAAAAGTCCAAGACCCCAGTGGGGCAAGCCAAGCAACAACCCCCCAAAATAAATACACTCAACTCCATTTAGCATAAAGCAATCATGCAATATGGGTAAAAAAAAAGGCTTGTAACATCATTAATAACATCCATAACACCAATAAGCAAAATAATTAATGAAACTACTTCCATAGTCAACCTTCTATCTTCAAATTGCGGAATACCACACTATCTTGCACAATGTGGAACAGATGGGTAAAACATGACACATTTTGTAATGACTAAGAAAGCAGCTTACACCATGGTTAAACTGTGGACTTTATACTTATAAGAAATTCTTTAATAACCTCAGTATCTCTTCGTTTGATAGAAAAGTCACTTAGTTACAGCATAAAATTTTCCTTTTATACAACTTATAAGGCAAAACATTATAAAGTAGTTGGAATATATTGTATTTTACCACACACTCAGCTCTTCAAACATTAGAGAATTGAAAACTAGTTGAAAAACTCAATAACCCCCCTACACACACACACACACACACACACACACACACACACACACACACACACACACACACACACACACACACAAAGTAAATTATCCTCATATTCTCTCTTAGCATCTCTAGTTATAAATCTCTGTGACAAATAACTTTCACCATTTCCATTACTATTGCTTCATTCAACCCACTGCATTACAAATACTTTGACCCACACAAAACACACACACACACACACATGGTAACCATTTGAAATGGTGGGACACACTGGAGTGAGTCACGAAATGTAGAGACTGAATGGCCAAAAAATGGACTTGTATATTTCACGTCTGAGATGCCACTTCTTGGAATATTCCCTTTTCTCTGAGGTATGGCAATCTCAGAGTTGGGATATATAAGTTCAGGGGTGGGGAGTGCAATGGGGGCTTGCCAAACTTGCAAAAAGAAGTTTTAAGGAGAAGAGTGATTTTCAGGATTTGCTGTTCTCCGTATTTTCATTTTATTTCAGATTTTCGGTAATTGGCATTTTGAGTGGCAACATTTCAATGGGAAGCTCACACACACCAGTTACAGCCATTTGTATGACTGTACACCTTGGATATTTGCAGGAGATCAAATGAATTAATAAATTCATAAATAATGCTCACTGATATCTGAACCATACAGTGCAACTCCCTCTTTTTAGCTCAAGAACCTGAAACAAGGAACAACATCAGGAAAATCTTTTAAATATTTCTCTTATATAGTTAGAAAATTGATAAAATAACAAGTTTTTTGTTAACAAGCATTTTCCAAGGGATATAAAATCTGAAATTCATATGCCTGTCATTACTTAGTGACCGCAATCTGTAACAATTTGCCAGAAGCCACAAATTTTACAAGAAGCAAACCAAAATACCTAACACTTTCTTTGCACATGGATTCTGGACAAAGTCAAAAATAATAGGAATAAAAAGGAACACATTTTAAATATTATATCATGTGTTTGTTCACCAAGTAAACCCAACGGATTATCGAGGTGATTTGGGAGCACTGTCTGGTTAAGTAACTTGTTCAAAGTCGGCAAGTGGAGGTGAAAGGATTCAAACTCTGCACCTTTGGCTACAAAAAAACAGCTTGTTAACATATGTGTCAGGTAACTTCAAATCACCCAAATGTTAGCAATGGCAATAAGTGTTGTATGGATGTGCATTCTCTGAACAATAAAAGCTATGAAACTACAAATACTGGTGCTACTGACTGACAGTAATCCCCAGTGATTTATTAGAAAAAAAGTTAAAGGACAGGGCATAAATATGACTCAAAATTAGTGATGTTTTGCAAAAATCACAGATAGAGAAGTGCAAAGTACTCTAATTCACTTAAAAAGTTAAAATAATTGTTTTTAACATTAACAACATGCTTTTTTGAAGGTTTGAACAACAACATTTATGAAATTCTAATAAGTCGCATTACTGTCTGACAATAAACCCTTGCTGATTTATCAAAAAATGAAGAAACAAGTGAAGGTTCGGTAAACTCTACGTGAGCTGCTTCCTGTAGTCAAAGGTATAGGATTTTATTCTTTCTGTGTCCATTTTCCTACTACGTGACCAAGTAAGTCACTTCATCAGACAGTGTTCTTGAGTTGCTCCTTTACCTGGTAGAAAATATTGAAAAACAAAACTCAGGGCATACATATGAGGCTGAATACAAATGTGCAGTTTCTAAAACAATAAGCAGAGACAGATCATGGTCACATGAGGCCCCCCTGGCAGAGCAATGGTCCAGACTGCCCACACAGCCATACCAATATCCCATTACTTTGGCCTTACCCATTTACAATGAAACGATGCTCAAACCTGTCAGTGTGCATAGGATTTCTTCTTTACTGTTACAATAATCAGAAAGATTTGGATTTAATTTAAAATGTTTATTACAAATTTACAGCAAAAACAGTGGAAGGCATTTGATGAGCAAAACAAAACATTCTTACACTAAAACCCTGCAGCATGGGCAACTGTAAACTTCTGTTCCCTTGAAACTTACACTTCATAAAAATGCATTTGCCAATACATTAAACTACAACAGACACACAGGGATTCATAGTTAAATAGTATATAGTGGTACACTAACTGGGGTTATATGAAGGGTGCAGGAATTCAAAAGATAAATGTGTAATGAATTTGCTAACATCTTGGGATAGGGTTGCCACCTTTTCAAATGCCCAAAATGGGACATCTTTGGTAAAACATCAGATTTTGCAGGGCAAAACATACCCATGACCAGTATCAAGGACAAAACTTCACTTTTTTGCCTAAATAAAATCTTATTCTTGTAGCATTTTAGTTGCTTATTCTGCTTCTTATAACATTTAGGTGTCTCAGATACAGAATAACTGTTTTATGCAACTATTACATAAAATATAGGAAATATTTTTGTCCTAAAATCTCAGGACATTTGGGATTTTTCCATTTTTTTTGCAGGACACAACTGCCTAAAGAGGGACTGTACCTTGCAAAGTGGGACAGGTGGTAAGCCTATCTTGGGACAGCCTACTGAACACAAATGTCTCTTTTCAGATGTAGCCCAGGAACACTTTTGGGGGAAGTAACTTGGTCAGACTCACAACAGACAAATGAAGGCTGAAGGAATCAAATGCTGCACTACAAGAAAGAGCTCATTAACAGCTCATACCTTAAATCTCATTTGCACTAAGTAAGGGGTTGGAAGGGTGGCCTAATGGTTAAGGTGTTTGCCTTACAAACACAAGGTGCAGAGTTTGAGTCTCACAAGGGATAATTGGCTAGGCTTACAATGGCTCACAAGGGCAGTTAGCCTAGTACTAACCTATGAACCTATAGACTGTTGTAGCCCAACACAATGCATTTCACACCTGTGTGCCTGCTAAAAAAGCAAGTTAAAAATAAATTCATAGTTTATATTTCAATATTAAACTCATAGACTTCATGCACTGTGGTTTATTCACAGACAAATAAGCACACTGCCAACAGTCAACTAAACAAGGAAACCAAGGATCGTACTCAAAGAACATCGATCATATGACGAAGCCCTTGTTTACTATAATTGTTATCTTCCTTTACACCATAACTACTCTGAGATGTACGATACACACACACACTCACATACATAAGTGTCTATCAATTATAGTCCTTTGTACAACTGTATACATTCAGATGCTTGCTTACAATAAAATGACAAATACGTTAAAAATAGCCGAGAAGTGTATTGCATCTCACTACTGTGAGAACCATACAGTGCATGCTATTGCACATACCCCATGCTCTCTCAACATCTTAAATCAAGAAAAAAGACCCAACAATCAGGGAACAATTTTTATCTTATATACCTGAAAGTTGCATAGCCAGCATTTTCTGAAGAACCCAAAGTCTGAAACTCACAATCTTGACATTATTTAGTGATTGCAATCCACAACGAATTGCTACAAAACCACACATTTTACTAGGAATAGACCAAAATAATTCTCAGTTTATTTGCTCAAAAACTTTGGACAATGACAAAAATAATTAGGAAGGCAAAAGGGATAAATTTGAAACACTATTCTATTCTATTTGTTAATGATGTACACCCTCTGGAAAAAGTTTGCTTTTTCAGGGTGACACAGGAGTACTCTATGAGTGATTTGCTTACCGTTAAATCATTGGCAAATAGAAGGGGGGGCTGAAACCCTGTATCTTTGACTAAAGCAAACAAATTGTTAACTGTTCATAGCCCTAAGTGCCAAACAACCCTAATTCACTTAAAAGGTTAAATTAAGAGAACTACAACAGGTGTTGCATGAACATGCATTTTCCAAACAATGAGAACTATGACACTTTTAATGACTGATTTACTAAAAAAAATGTTAAGAAAGGTTTGGTGTGGAGGATTAAGGCTCTAAGCTCTTAACGAGCTGCATCAAGGGTACTTCCATCTGAATTACTCTGAGTAAATCACTTAACCAGAAACCCTCTATAAAGGCATACCATAGTAACCACCACTTTCCGAAAGATACTTCCTTCCTTCTCCCAATCAGCTGCTTAAAATGTAACAATGGAAACCTTCACCCAATCTCACAACCAGAAGACATTCAAAAGGCACTTGCATGATGTGCTTACATATCAGTGTACACTCTTTTGTGATGCTCATGTCTAAACGTACACCTTTTTGTGATGTGTTCAGCCAAAAGTATTAAGCATTTGTTTTAGCATTCTCAATATCAAGATTTTCTTTTAGTAATTCCGAGGACAGAGGCACACTCTTTTGGAGGGGGTCACATGTCCCCATGAGTCCCCCTATAGTATTGCCCATGTAGAAAACACAGACATCAGATAATGAAATCTCAAAATAAAAAGCGCAAATGTGGCATTTCATAATTTTTTTTCCAAGGAGGTAAGCCCTGTGAAACCACCCCTCCATGTAGCGGGGATGTATTTTTATATTATCCTATAAAAACACACAAAGGGAGGTATTTTGTCAAATAACACCAGAAACCCAAAGCAAACAGGTGAAATGACAAAAAATGCAACCAGAGATGTGAAATCCACTTGAGGTACATGCTTTATTAACGCTGCAAATGCCGCACGTTTTCATCTAGCAACTAGACTTCATCATAAATACACCCATCAATACCCCCTAACATTTATACCCATAGGTTGGGATTAGACCTATCAGCAGCACCTTTCAATTAATACATTTAATAAATACAAACATATGTAAACATTTCATAATTGTTAAAACTCTACTAAAAGGTCATTCATAAAAGCTGTACACCTAAATCCTACACATTATTAACTGTGTTCAACCATATATAAACAAAAAACTTTAAAAAGATATAAGCACGTACTTAAAAGTTTAAGTTCCACAATTTAACTTAAAAACAAGGACCAAAATGTGAAACAATATATCTACAAATGTAATACCACCATCTAGAGGCCAAGGAATGTTAAATCCAAGAATAAAATTTTTTCACAACATTTACTAAAAATTCTGATAAAAGTCCCAATTACCTACTGAAAGGTTGGTTACAAAAAAGCTTTTTGTAGAATGGAAATGGCAACCAGTAAAAAATACATATCATAACTTGGCAGCTCTTAGTTTTAAAAGTGGGGTAATGTTAATATTTTCATTAAGTCCTGGACTTCTTGCTGCATCTAATGAAACCTGCCAACATATAAAATACACTCTTTTGTGATGCTCATGTCTAAACGTACACCTTTTTGTGATGTGTTCAGCCAAAAGTATTAAGCATTTGTTTTAGCATTCTCAATATCAAGATTTTTTTAGTAATTCCAAGGACAGAGGCACACTCTTTTGGAGGGGGTCACATGTCCCCATGAGTCCCCCTATAGTATTACCCATGTAGAAAACACAGACATCAGATAATGAAATCTCAAAATAAAAAGTGCAAATGTGGCATTTCATGATTTTTTTTCAAGAAGGTAAGCCCTGTGAAACCACCCCTCCATGTAGCGGGGATGTATTTTTATATTATCCTAACATACAAATGTAATTCAGAGTACTTTAGGCTTTTCATTCTGAAGTTCTGCTAATTGTGATTTACACTAGTGAAAAGAGGCAGTGCAAATATGTATCCAAGTTTGGTCTGCCCATTACTGTCTGTACTGGAAGTACCCTATGATCTCTCTGAACTTGTTAAATCTTCCTTTACAGTACCCCTACTGCTTTGAACATATCTTTTTATGGCGTCTAACTGCCTATCAATGAATACTGAGAAGGTATTTCACTCTTGCGTTCTTGGTATATATTTCTGAGCTTTCTTTAACATTCTACTGACTGGGCATCTTCAAACACTAGTTGAAGGTGTATCACTTGGAGAAAATCCATTGTATGAGTCCTGACATGAAAGCAGATGGTTATGTGCCACCCAAGTGGACTTTCAAAAGTTTTAGTCTGTATAGCCCTGTCCTATGTATAATGCTCTCATCCATTCCTTAAATCTACCTCCTGCACCTATGAATCTTTTGCAGCCGTACTGTATAGTCCAGTACCTTTGTTTCATACCTTATTCTGCTTAATTATTCAACTGTTGTGATATTTTAACTGAACTTTCATGAGCTTTAATACTCAGCAGCTGCTTAACTGTAATAATACTGCCTTACTCTAAATTCCACTATATCCTGCTTCTTAAATAGCTGCTATCACAACAGCATTATTACCTAATACTATAACGTCTTGTTCAGAGCTTCTGGCTACTAAACCAGTATAGCTTATTCACAGTAAAATGGCATAAATAAGTGTTTGAACCTGCAATCACCATGTCTTCTATGGAAAAAATATCTATTGCATTCCTAGACAGGTTGTCCAGGCCATCAGAATAAAAATGCATATATAACAATCATTTCTTTTTTTTTTATACAGGCCACTGGGCACATGTGCTGCTCGGTAGCTGTTTACTCATTTTCTATTGTTCAAACACTGTTGCGCTCTTCATTGTTTGATTGCAATATGTTTGTTCATTAAACTTTTTAACACTGTGTGGGATCAAACTTCATATGATTCAGTTGACTTTGAGACTGCACCAGCTCTGGAAAGAATGATCAATTAGTTTTATTTAGTAAATAATCATTCTTTCACGGAGTGGATCAGCAATGGAGTGAGAATAAAGTAATACACATAATAAGACTGTAAATAACAAAGTAAGTGTAGACTAGATGCAGGTAAGAAGACCCAAACATGGAGGAATATGGGAGCTTCCATATTAAAAAAAATATTTCATTGTTTTTTGCCATTCACAATTGCATAAAACTACTTTTCATACAAGTACATGTGCATAGATAAAATCTATACTCGAGGAAATTGTGTGTGCAGTTGTTGCCATCCAAATGAGTTAAGGGCAGTTTGTTTTGAGGAACAGTAGTGAATCCAAGCACAGGTGCCTCTTTCAGGTGGGAACTGAAATTTTTTATCCATATAACTCATCTACTCATGAGATACAGTATGCAAGTAGTAATCACATTGAATTGTGTTACGTGTACATAACCACAGAAAAAGACTAATTTATTCAACTAGTCTGCCCTCTTAAAGCATAAATACCATATTGCTGCCCCAGCTCTGCCATCTGTCTAAAACCTTCTTGAAAGCTTCAGTGGAACTACAATCCACACACTCACTTGTTACCATGTTCCTTCTGTCTCCTACCCTTTTTATTAAGAGATTTTTTTTTATGTCCAGACTTATATTGCTGCCATCAGTCTAGCAGTTTAATGAAAAAGGAGTGACTTGGATAAAGTCGCTTAACAAGAAAATGTTCCTATGTTGCCCTAGAAATGATATACTTGCATAGACTGGGTTTACCTGGTTACCAAGCAACACCTGGTAGATATGTCTCTTTCCTTTCACTCATTCTTTTTCTTCAGGTTACTCCCTCACTCTGTCCCTTCTATCTTATGTATCCATCTCATGCCTCCTCCTCTTTTCCAAGGTTCGGAAATCCAATTCCACAAGCTTCACTTTATGATCCTCCTGTTTTTCTTACCATTCTTGTTGCTTTCTCTTGCATCCTCCCATTTAGTTGTGTTTCTTCAACTCCTTTCCCAATTAAAAAAAAAAAAGAGACAGCGGAACTGAACACAGTATTCAAGGTGTGGAATAATCAGCAATCAGCAAATAGTAATATTACCTCGTGTCTGCCCCATGGACTATGATGTTTGCAGATGACATTGTGATCTGTAGTGAGAGTAGGGAACAGGTTGATGAGATCCTGGAGAGGTGGAGATATGCTCTGGAGAGGAGAGGAATGAAGGTCAGCAGGACTAAGACAGAATATATGTGTGTGAATGAAAGGGAGGATAGAGGAATGGTAAGGATGCAGGGAGTACAGCTGGCGAAGGTGGATGAGTTTAAATACTTGGGATCAACAGTTCAGGGTAATGGTGAGTGTGGAAGAGAGGTGAAGAAGAGAGTACAGGGAGGGTGGAGTGGGTGGAGAAGAATGTCAGGAGTGATTTGTGACAGACGAGTACCAGTAAGAGTGAAAGGGAAGGTCTACAAAAGGGTAGTGAGACCAGCTATGTTATATGGGTTGCAGACAGTGGCATTGACAAAAAGGCAGGAATTAGAGCTGTATGTGGCAGAGTTAAAGATGTTATGATTTGCCCTGGGTGTGACGAGGGTAGACAGGATTAGGAATAAGTATATTAGAGGGTCAGCCCAGGTTGGATAGTTTGGAGACAAAGCCAGAGAGGCGAGATTGTGTTGGTTTGGACATGTGCTGAGGAGGGATGCTGGGTATATTGGGAAAAGGATGAAGCTGCCAGGTAAGAGGAAAAGAGGAAGGCCTAAGATAAGGTTTATGGATGTGGTTATAGAGGACATGCATAATGGTTGGTGTGACAGAGCAAGATGCAGAGGACAGGAAGAAATGGAAACAGGTGATCCGCTGTGGCGACCCCTAACCGGGAAAAGCCGAATGAAGAAAAAGAAGGCTACTTGGGAAAATCAAGCATTTCTTTCTCTACAACCCTCTTAGTATGGATCATTTCTATAGTGATAGGACTGCTGAATGTTTCTGTTTCTCTGTATTGCCTAGTTTGTTACCCTCTGCTGATACAGAGTTATGGGGTTCTTTCTTCCCAGGTAAAGGACCTTGCACTTTGTGTGACTGAATTTCAGCTCAACTTTTCAGCTCATGTAGCCAATGTAAACTGATAATGAAGGAATCAAACCCACATCTGCAGCAGCACATAATCCTGACAATTTATGCAGTTTACCCATCCTCATTACTGGCAATGTTGGAATAAGAAAGTAGATGCACCTAGAAAGCACCAAAACCTAAAACATGATGGGCTTTTGGGGGAACAGTATGAAGGATTAAGTGGGGACAAGTAAATTTGAGTAATAGTCCAGAATTACCACATTTCCAGCCATAAAGGTAAATGTGTGCATACACACACACACACACACACACACACACACACACACACACACACACACACACGATCCAATTTTTTTTACTGAAAATGCATTTTCATACATTGCAAAATTTGTTTTCTATATTGTATTTTGAATTGTATCATTATTTTGTAAAATATAAGAACTCAGGTATTTGAGGAGTCCATTTACTATAAAGGTCCAGCTAAGAATGACAGTACCTTGGAATCTTTGAAATTTATATTAGGAGAAGGAAGAAGGAGTGCTTTCAGCTTATGAAGTAAAACCAAAAACGAACTGCTGAAAACAAATGAAATAGCCACAGGAACAGCTCCAATGTTGCATCCAGTAGTTAAAATGTTTAATAAAATGAACAGCAAACACAGTGACACGGCAACAGCCACAGTAAACCACAGCAAAATAAACAATAGTATAAAGCACTTTTCGTCTGTTAAATAAACAAACTTCCTGAGATACTAATGCACCATTCTCGCATTGCTTTAAATATAATTCCTTAAGTCACATGCTCAATGTTCCACTTAAATTTAACCCTATGTGGGCTTATGTAAGACCTAAACTCTATATAAAAATTGTGTGAACACCGTCTTAATGTCTGTTTATGTTAACCCAGTTGTATTATACATGTATTTAAATCCACCTCAAAAAATATGTATTTTTATGTGTTCATATATATATATAGGTAACTATGGCCCCTACTGTACTACTTAATCTTATTACACGTTACTGTAAATTACCTTTCTTTTATAAATGCAAAGAATGGGATCTCCATTATTCAGACCATTATCTAATCAGTTTTATATGATATGTAATAAATAATAATAACTAATAACTAAGATCTACCCCTGAGTGGCACTAATATGAGCTCTAATATATAAACTGAAACGATGTGTGATTATACTTTAGAATATTTTAGAAAGACAGAGCAATAACATACATAGGACTATAGGTATGTCCAGATGTGAAATGTGCAACTACTGTAGACATATAGACATTGGTAACAAATTTGTGATAAGAGACAGGAGTTACTTACTTAAGAACAAATATAATTGTAACTCAATGGAACAACTTGTTACCACTCCCACAAGAGGGGAAAACATACTGGACCTGATCATCACCAACCAATGCCAGGCATGTCCAGCCTTCTACATAGGAAAAAACGATAGAAGGCTACGTGAAAGAATTTATGACCATATATATGCAATTAACAGATGCAAACAAGACAATGCTTTGGCTAAACATTGTGAGGAGTATCCTAACCACTGATTTAAGTTCAAAATCATTGAACAAATACTGGATCAGGAAAATAGGATGCAAACAATGACCAGGGGAGGCCCAAAATCCTTACTTTTGGAAAAAACAGAACTACTGTGGCAATTAAGACTTCATGCATGCAGACCACCAGGTCTGAATGAACTATATTCAATAGCCTACATACTAAAGTTAAAAAATTGGTCAAGATAACTGGTTAGACATAGGAGTGGCTAAAGTATAATCACACATCATTTCAGTTTATATATTAGAGCTCATATTAGTGCCACTCAGGGGTAGATCTTAGTTATTATTATTTATTAGATATCATATAAAACTGATTAGATAATGGTCTGAATAATAGAAATCCCATTCTTTGCATTTATAAAAGAAAGGTAATTTACAGTAACGTGTAATAAGATTAAGTAGTACAGCAGGACCATAGTTACCTAGCATATATATATATATATATATATATATATATATATATATATATATAAACACATAAAAATAGATATTTTTTGAGGTAGATTTAAATACATGTATAATACAATTGGGTTAACATAAATAGACATTAAGACAGTATTCACACAATTTTTATATAGAGTTTAGGGCTTACATAGGGTTAAATTTAAGTGGAACATTGAGCATGTGACTAAAGGAATTATATTTAAAGCAATGCAGGAATGGTGCATTAGTATCTGAGGAAGTCTGTTTATTTAACAGACGAAAAGCGCTTTATACTGCACCAGATTTTATTCTTTATTTTGTTGTGGTTTACTGTGGCTGTTGCAGTGTCACTGTGTTTGCTGTTCATTTTATTAAACATTTTAACTACTGGTTGCAATGTTGGAGCTGTTCCTGTGGCTATTTCGTTTGCTTTCAGCTTATGATAGGAAGAGAAAATACATCTTGGGAAGACTGGACATTTCAAGGAAAAATAATATTCACAGGGCAAAGTAGGTGAAGGACAAAGATTCTGATTCACAAAGATACACTGTTCACAAGGCAGCAAATGGTTCATAGGTTCATAGGTTCACACTAGGCTATCTGCTCTAGGGCATTTATAAGCCTAGCCAGAATGTGTTTGGCTTTCGCCACCCATTTTAAATTTATTATGCTATGCCCTTTTTCGCGGTTAGTATACTGTGCCTCTGTCTAACAGTGACACAGAAGTGATACCCGGGGTAAACCTACGATCTCCCATCCACTCATCAAGATTCCTCTTGAAGAGAGTCAGTGAGGGACTCTGCCTAACCTGGACTGGGATTTTATTCCAGAGTGAAGGGAGCCTCTGGGTTATGAATCTGTCCCTCCAGCATGTCCTATTTATTTCAGTGCTGAGGTTCAAGTCTCAATGGGATTTGGATTTTCTGAGGTGCAGCATGTCCATTAATTCCGGGTTGGACATGGCTTTATACGTCAGGCACAGATCGCCTCTGAACAGGAGGTATGCCACTGAGTACAGCTGGAGTTTCTTTAACCAGGCAGCATATGGCATCTGTTTGAGCCCTTTGATCCTCTTGGTGAGGTACTTTTGGGGTCTTTCCAGTTGCTGCAGGTGTCTGGTAAGGTACATCCCAAAAGGGCATTGTACTCAATTATGGGCCTGATGAGGGATGAGTAAAGAGGCACGATGACCTCCCCTGATCTAGATGTGAATCCCTTCATGATTAGGTGGGCTATATAAAATGTTTTTCTAACCACTTTGGCCACGTGGTTGTCAAATGAGAGATTGCTATCAACTTGGGTCCCCAGGTTCCTAATTACTTCTTCTGTACTTAATGGATTACCACCTATGTGGTAATTTGTGGGCACTTTGTTTTGCCAAAGGGATGACTATACACTTTTGGCATTTAGCTTGAGGCCATGGCTCTGGCACCAGTTGTCTGTTTCTATGAGGCCCTTTTGGAGGATGCTTGTGTCGGCTGGAGAGTCAATTATGGCCCAGTTTGCAGTCATCAGCCACAGTCCTTCCGTGTTAGCCTGTACCTCCGAGAAATATATACCGAACAAGAGAGGTCCCAGGACTGAGCCTTGTGGGACACCACTTGTAACTGGTTTGGAGTCTGACATGGCTCCAGCAATTCTAACCATGTGGGTTCTGTTCTTGAGCCAGTTTGCAATCCATCTAGTGACATAGGGGTTTATATTTAAGCTGGTGAGCTTATCTATAATGCCCGAGTGGGGTATTGTTTAAGAAGGTCCAGGTAGGCTGTGTGGACCACCTTCCCTCGTCAATGGCCTTGGTGACTGTTTCAAAAAATCAACCAGGTTTAAGAGGCAGGATCTGCCCTTAACAAAGCCGAACTGGGTAGGATCCAGTGTCTGTAGGTCCCCAATATCTTTATTTATGAGGTCCATGATGATCCTTTTCATAGCTTTGCAGACCAAGCTAGTCAGGCTTATGGGGCGATAGTTTCCAGGATCCGTTGAGGCACCACCTTTATGGAGAGGAACCACTGTTGCTATACGCCACTCTTTGGGCACATATCCTGTAGTAAGGCTGAGATTGAACAGTAGTTTTATGTTTGGGTTTAGCTCTTCTTGGAGTTCATGTAGGGCAGCCTGGGACACCGTCTGGTCCCATTGATGCTGTGTTTTTTGCTTTGGAGAGGGCGGCTCTTACCTGAGCATCTGAGATGTCAGGGGGGCAGCACTCTGCTGGGATAGATATTTGCCCTTTTGGTGGTGAACCTGTCAGCCAGGATGTTGGCAATGTCTGTGGGTTCGGTGTATTTTTTGTCATTTTGGACTAATTCTGAGCATATCTGGGAATTACCACCCAGGTTTCTAACATAACTAAAGAAAGCCTTGTGATTATCCTTAGTGTCCTGTGCAATTTTTCTCTCAAAGCTGGCCTTAGACAATTTTATGAGTGCCCGTAGTTTTTGCTAATACTGATCAGTGATGCCTTCCCTTTTTGGGATTTTGCTCTATCATTTAGTAGCTTCCTCCTTCTATTGTATAGTTTGTTTATGGCTGGGGTCCACCAGACAGGACGTCTGCCTTTGGAGGATTGGGTCTTGGTTTTATTTGGGATTGCATGATCCATGCATTCCTGAAGGTGTTCATAGAATGCTATAAAGGATTTCATGGTCTGGGCCGATTTTCCACCAGCCCGGGGCTTTGAAGGATTCCACCACCGGTTTGAGGGATGTGAAATTTGCTTTAGAGAAGTTTTTCACTGTGGTTTTCTGGGCAGGGGTGGGTGGGATGTGAATATCCAGTGAGATTAGTTTATGGTCTGATCTTACCAGTGAGGGATACACTTCTGGTCTGGAGCATAGAGTCCCCATGTTGGTGATGATCAGGTCCAGTATGTTTTCCCCTCTTGTGGGAGTGGTAACAAGTTGTTCCATAGCATTTGAGTTTATAAATTCTAGGAACCTTTGGGCTAGGGTGTTGGAGCTAGAGTAATGCTCCCAGTCTATGTTTGGGTAGTTGAAGTCGCCCAATATAATGGTGTTTGGAGTATTTTCCAGTGTTCTTAGGAAGGCCGAGTGGGGTTCCTGGGTTTGGGAGGGTGGTCTGTAGCAGGCTATAAACTGGAAGGCAGTTTTACCCACTGTTAGTTGCACAGTTTTACCCACTGTTAGTTGGTTGACAGAATCACCAGTGAACCCTGTTTAAAAGCTGTTCTGAGATTTAGAAGGCTAACTGTTATTAGTGCACTATTTAAATCAGAAATGAGGGAAGAATAACCAAATTAATGAATGTAGAAACAGATACTGCATTTGTTTGTGTTTCTTGTCTAGATGTCTAGACTATGAACTTAGCCCACTTTATTTTGTATTTCCCTTCAAGGGATGGGAATGTAGGTGGTACATCAAATG
Source organism: Protopterus annectens (assembly GCF_019279795.1). NCBI lineage: Eukaryota > Metazoa > Chordata > Ceratodontiformes > Protopteridae > Protopterus > Protopterus annectens. Next base: position 414,391,852 of record NC_056741.1, read on the forward strand.
CTGTACTTCAGCTTTCGAATGGCATACCTACTTGATCCTCTGATATACTTCAGACGAGTGATGCAACTAGTCAGTTGTACACACATTCCCTATGGAGCTGCTATTACATCATGTAGCAGTGAAACCAATGTGTGTAGTAAATTGTTCACAAGCACCACATACATGGAAAAATATCTCAGAGTAAAAAAAATAACAAGCAGTATTAATGATCAAATAGTACAAGGTGGTAGCATAAACCAGTGGTTGGTGGGGGAAGAAGTATGTCTCTCTTCAGACTGCTGTGAAGGCAACAAATTAAATATTGCCTAGAGCTGTAAACATTATATGTAAACAAATACTATTGTAGAGACAATAAGACACTGTCAAAACACCTCTTTAAGGAAGTTGAATGTAAATGTTTTAGGGACAACAGATAATTTACAGCCACCAGTCAAGTACTTATAACAGTACTTTACTCTTAAAACTTTGCTTAGTTGAGCTAGTCATATTCTATACATTTTGTTATGATTGTCAAACAAAATTAATTTCAGCCTGTGAGCGGTTTATAATTATGTAATCTAAAGTAACTGTAACTAGACTGGTCCCGTAAGTGTTTTGCAAATTGCTGTCATTTTACCATTCTCATTATTGCTTCTGTGCCAGGGTCACTGCTGAAATGGGTCGTCAGACCAGTCCACCACCCAATTATCAAATAGTGAATAAAATACAATCAAATGAAATCTATGTCCTCAAACTATACCAGTGAATCCAATACTAAGGAAAACTGATTGTTAGTTTTTCTACTCTCTTTATCTTTCCCTTTCTGTTTCCTATTACTTGTTCTTCATTTCAGCTTAATTAATGACAAGTCTGCAGGATGACAAATTACATTTAATGCAGAAAATACAATGTTTTGCAGCTATGGCAGTGAAACCAAGGTGTACAGGACAGTGCAGCACAGAGCCTACAATATTAATGATCCAACAGAACCAGGGGGTAGCAGAGACCGGTGCACAGATGTAAAATTAGATAGGGACAGAAGAATGCCTCAGTACAGTGCATAGCAGAGGCAGCAGATTAAATACTGCATACAATTCTAGACATTATATAGCAAACAAATCATATGGTGTAGACAATAAGAGACAAGGGCTTAAATAAAGAATGAGTTGTACCAGGTGCAGAGTGAAAGCTCTTACAAGAAAAAGAAATGCTAGTGAGCAAAGGTCATATCAACAGGAAAGTAGCAGTTCTGAGAGGTGGAAGACAAGTACTTTTATAAAGTAAAATCCCTATGAGGATATAATAACGCTGCTTACACATGGTGCAGAAATATGAACAGTGAAAGAAGGGAACAGAGATAAAAGGACACAAAAAGAACACTGAAATGCTGTCACCTATGCAAAATGGGAAGGGAGTATCATCATGCCATTGTGACCTCTAGCAGTCTATGTTTTGGGATCTCTTCTTCAAATCCACAATTCATTGCACTACTAGTAGCATTGAATGATGCAACCACTGGGCTTTAATGTGTAGTATATGCACTGAAAATAATATCTTCTGTTAGCTCATTGTTTATAACCATCAGATTAAAGAAAATAACTGGGAAAAAGGAAACCTGTTTTCATTTTGTTCACTTGCAGCTTTGCTGAGTTCTCTGTACCTGGTGGTCCCTTACAGTCATTCATGCATATTATGATGAAAATTCTAAACACCACCAAGGATCTTTGGAAACACCTGGTCTGTTCATGTCAAAAGAAGGTACAGTTGTGTAAGTTGAACTTACCATAACAGTAGATGTTCGAATGATCACTGCTGCAGTAGCTTTAGCTATATGGGTTATATCCTGCCAAAGACATAACAGCTGTCCAGTTTCCAAAGCTTCAGGACACCTTCAACCCACCCAAACTGTAGAGCAGCTTGAGATGAGCTGACTAAAAGACAAGTTTGGACATGAAGCCCTTCAGAGCTTCCCTGCCAACAGACATAGGGAGACTGAGCCATGACAGGATAAGGCTAGGAATAACAAAAAATAAATGCCCACACACTGGCATAAAAACACACCAAAAAACAAAGGGGATGGAGGGAGATACCGGTCACTGTAAAAGTGATCATTCGAACATCTACTGTTATAGTAAGTTCAACTTATACAACTGCACTACGTTCTTCATATTAGTCACAGCTGCAGTAGCATTAGCTATATGGGAAGATTACCATAGCTAACTATATTTGGGAGGTGGAAGGAGAGGTTTTCCAGGATCCCCTGGAGAATGGTCCTAGCAAATTATTATCTAGACCTATAGAAGGAATCCAATTTATAGTGCTTTGTAAAAGTATGTACAAAGGACCAAGTATCAGCTTCTAGAATAATTCTAGAATCCAATCATTTCCAAAAAGCCATAGAAGAAGTCAAGGCCCTTGTAGAGTGGGTCTTGGCCCTACCTATTATAGATCTGTCATGGTCAGTATAACAAAAGGTTAATAGCCTTAGACAACCATTTGGAAGTAGCTTGTTTTGAAACCAGTTGTCCCCTCTTTTTACCTTCACAAGAAATGAACAATTAATCTGATGATATGAAAGATTTATTTCGCTCATGATAGTACCTGAGTTGTATCTGGACATCTAAAGTATGGAGTATTCTTTTTCCATCATTTTTAAGTTCAGATAAGAAAACAGGGAGATGTAAATTTTGACAAAGAAAACTTGGATACCACTTTAGGCATAAAAGAAGGATTAGTTCTCAAAGAAACCCTGTCCTTGTGGAAAATGAGGTAGGGTTGACTCAGCATAGGAGCAACTCAGATACTCTTCTTGCAGAGGTCAGAACAATCAATAAAACTGTCTTCCATGTTATGAACCCCAAATTAGCTGGATTAGCTGGTCCAAAATGGAGCAAGTCTTAGTTTCTCTAAAGTAAAATTAAGACCCCAGTTAGAGGCCACCTGTTTATTTGTAGGCTTCTTATGCAAAACCCCTTTCAAGAACATTTTGACATGTAACTGCCTTGAAAGAGGAGAATCCATGGGCAGACATGCTGAAATAGCCAATAAATGAACCTTGACAGAGGAATAAGAAAGGCCTTAGAATAGTAACTCACACAAATATTGTAAAAACAGAGAACAACAAGCCCTGAATGAGTGCTAGTTATGCTGTTGGCACCAACTACAAAACATTTTCCATTTGTTAATATATTATTTTCTAGTAGAAGGCTTTCTTCCCTCCACTAGTAGCTGCTGCACGTCCTCAGAAAACAGGTGCATAAAAGAAATTAAGACCCTATCTTTCAGGCAGTCAACTAAAGATGAGGTGTATCAAACACCACTGTTTTGTGTGAGTAAATCTATTCTGTGAGGAAGTTTATGGTAATTGCCCCTGGCCATTTCCAAAAGAAGGGAGAACCACAATTTCCTGGGCCAGAAGGGAGTCACCACAATGATCTTGGGGATTCCTTCTGAATCTTCAGAAGTACCCTGGATATTAGTGAAAAGGGTGGAAAGGCATACAGGAACATTTCTGTCCAAAGAAAAGAAAAGGCATCTGTCTTCCAGTCCTTTTTGCATGGCGTCCTGGAACATAATTTTGCCAGTTGACTGTTAAGAGACGGGGCAAAGAAGTCTACTTGAGGAGCTCCCCACAGATGGATCAAATTTTTGAAGAAAGATCTAGTTTCCATTCATGAGGGCTGCCCTGGTCCTGTTCAGTTTGTCTGACACATGATTATGCTCTGACAGAATGTAGGATGCCTGTATAATGAGATTGTGCTGTGAAGCTATATCCCAAGCAAACATGGCTAGTCTGCAAAGAAGGTACAACCTGGACCCCCCTTGCTGGTTGATGTACCACATCACTGTGATATTGTCTGTAACCACTTGAAGAGGTCCCAGGGACCAAAGATGGTTCAGAGAATTGAGTGCCTTGATCAGAGAAAGTATCTTCTTGATATTTATGTGCTTGTGTCTGTCCTTGGTGTCCCACACTCCCTGCACTATTATCTGTCCTGAAACTCCACCCCAAGCAAAGTCTGAAGCACCCGTGATGACTGACTGCTTTGGAGCAGGGAGGAAGAAGGACAGACCTTGACTTAAGGATATCTCTTGTCTCCACCAAGTGATTTTTCTTCTGACAAACCCCAGTACTGGGATCTGAAAAAATAAAAGGTGTTGATGCTGATACCAAAGAAATTTCGGATACCACTGCATCTTTCTCATATGGAATCTTGCTAAAGGTATCATAAGAATCATAGATGCCATAAGATACAAAATCCGGAGGTATTCCCTCGCAGTGACTCACGTCTATGTGGAAAAACTTAGAAATAAATCTAAATAAAAAACTATTTTTTCTTGTGGAAGAAAAGCTCTTTGAACTGATGTGTCTAGTTGACATCCCAGGAGCATAATCCTGTGCAAGGAAGTCATGAAAGACTTTTAAATGGTCTTGTGGAATCCCAGTTCACCCAAGAGAGAGATTCCTGACATTCTGAAAAAGACTGCAAAGATAAGCAAGTCGTCTAAATATAGAAAAATGTAGATACCCTATAGCCTGCAATGAGCTATAACTAGAGCTAGACATTTTGTGAACACTCTTGGTACAGTGAATAGTCCAAAGGGTAAGGCAGAGAACTGATAATGTGATCCAGATACACAAAACCATAAGAAATGCCTGAAGTCTGAATGAATAGGAATGTAATGATAAGCATCTTTTAAGTCTAGTGTTACCAGGAAATTTCAAAGAGGAAGAAGAGGCAACAGGTTTTGAAGTGATATCATTCTGAATTTGGGCATTATCACAAACAGGTTTTGGAAAGAAAGATCCAGAAGTGGTCTCCATGCATTTTCTTTTTTTGGGACTAGAAACATCCTTCAATAAAACTCCTTCCCCACCTGAGAAGGAGGAACTGGTTCTATCACTCCTTGGAACAGCATGTGATGAAGAATAGGTGGAAACAAACAGTCTGATCTGCAGAATGGAAGAATTTCCTCCCTCTGCCATCTATAACCCTGATAAATGATTTTCAAAATCTGTCTGAAACAATCTGTTGCCCAAGAGAAAAGTGGAAATTCAGGCTGTCTGGATGGGCCTGAGTGGGAGGGAGTCACAAGGTCTCTTGAGCAGTCATTCAGACATTTGGAGTGTCTTTGACTTTGTGAGGTTTGAGAATTCTTTTTGGAATCTCCTTGACACTTCTTACATATCTGTTTACCTGAATTCTGTTGAGACTGTTTTCTGTTTTTGCTGACATTGGATGAGGAGAAATTAAATCCCTTGGGCAATTTGGTAAAGGAGGGCTGAAAAATCTCAGAGATTCCCTGGACCAGCTTGCCCCTTTCATCACACTTTTTGATCATGTCTGCTTCAGACGGGCCAAACACTAAATCTCTATCCAAGGGAGAATTTAAAATCTTATTTTTAACATAATCTGGAAGGTTCTGAAAATGCAGTCAAGCAAAAATTCTTAAAACTGTACTAGTGGCCATAGCCATGGAAGAAGTTATCAACAGAATTATACACACACTGCAAACAATGAGTAGTGAGCTGTGCAACAGAATAAACTAAGTTATTTAAAGCAGATTTTTCTTCACAAGAAGAAACGTTAATTAAAACATTCCTCATAATTTCACAATACATCATAATAAACTTTAACAGATGAGCCTGGCAATTTAAAATTCTGAAATTCAAAGTTGCTGAAGTATATTCTTTTTTCCCATACATATCAATAATTTCTCCTTCCCATACATATCAATAATTTCCCCTTCCCATACATATCAATAATTTCCCCACCCTTATTAGAAAAGACTAGGATTGGAATTAACTAAATGTTTAACAAAAGAAAGGGTCAGCTACGGCTATAGCTGCTGGGTCAGGTGGTCAGGTTTGTGAATAGTGTATAAATATTTAAAAGACTCAGGAACTTTATACATCCTATCTGCCTTTTTAAGGACAGCTGGCTGGCTATCAGGAAAATTATAAGACACACATCCTGTAAAGCAGACAAGACTGGAGGAACAGCTATAGGTCCTGAAAAATCCTTCTATAATAACTCATAGTATTTTTGAGGGACTGAGAAACCTTAGAGTTCCTCCACCAAAAACACTGAGACATTCTAACAATAGTCTTAGAAGAAATCCGCACAAGGAGAATTAGAAAGAGAGCTCTCCTCTGAGTCTGAATAAGAAATATGAGAACAAAACCATGAATCCATCCCTGCATCTACCTGTTCTGATTCAGAATCTTGAATCTCTTCAAAAAAGGAGGCATCCCTTTTTCTTTTATCGGAAACTACTCTAAAAAAAAGGATCAATTGCCTGTATCAAACCCTGAGCCAGTCCCAGTAAACTGCTGCTATCCAAAGAAATTTGAGGAGAAGTAGATACATGCTTGGTTTTCTACTTCTTTTTTGACAGGAAAAGTGGGAACAACTGTGTTACTAATTGCAACCTCTGCTTCCACAGGGATGGGCACAGCATTCTGATACCACAGGGAAACCTTCCCTGTTCCCTCTCCTAGGACTGACAAGAGACAACAGTGGTTATCCCTTGCTCACTGAGGGGATCCCAACAGCTGCAGAGGACATGGCTATCCCCCAGTCCATAGTAGCTGTAGGTGCTACACCTGAGGAATCCTGGATAAAACATGAGTGGTCACAGGTACAACAAATGGTCACAGCAGAATTGCCCACTTGTTGCTGAGGCAAATTGCTAGCCTACTGTGGTGGCAAGGGCTGTTTGCTTAACATTTTCTTTATGCAGCTGGAAGAAAGACCAACCATGGGAGTGACAATCTGTTTCATGGTTAAGCCAAAAATGGTACCTCTATTCTGGGGAAAACAATTACCAATGCCAGTAAAACTACCAGTACACAAAAGTTACTTTTTTATTGATAGAAAAACACAGTAAAAAGTACTTTCAAACACTATAGCAGCCACCCAACCTTAAAATAAACACAATTACTCCACAGACAATAGTTTATCACTTAGATGACATTACTTTTAAACTGACAGAAACAAAGAGTGCTCCATTTAAAAGTATGTTACAGTCTCAAGACAATTCATAAAAACCCAACAGAAAAAATCAGTAAAAAATAAGAAAATGGAAGGGTTTTCCCAAAAGGGAACTTATCTGCCCAGCTAAGGAACGCACAAGCCAACCGTCGGTCCTCAGAAGCCTCAAAGGAGCGTATTCTTCAATGGCAGTAAAGCTCTGAAGGGCTTTGCCCCCAGACTTATCCTTTACTTAACTCAGCTCAAGCTATTTGACAGTTTGGGTACATGGAAGGTATCCCTTTAGAAGCTGTCTGGGTGTTATATCCTTGGCAAGATATAACCCATATAGCTAAGGCTACTGTAGCAGTGATTAATATGAAGACAATCTGGAATATCTTATACTTCTTTTAACTGCTACCTAAGCATTATGTGGAGAATGGGGAGCAATGAAAAAAATGGTGTGTGTGTGTGTGTGTGTGTGTGTGTGTGTGTGTGTGTGTGTGTGTGTGTGTGTGTGTGTGTGTGTGTGTGGGGGTTCTATGCACATGCAATTGCTGGACGAAATATACAGCATTTTATTTACAATAAGAATAAGCCTTAATTTAGCTGGAATGTAAATTAGCCTCGTCATCTAGAGTTAGACTGCACTGATAGACGTCCTGCTCTGCACTCACAACATACTGCTGGTGATGTCAGTTTAACATTGTTCTCATCTGTCTCCCAGATCATTAGCAGTGATCTAAAGAGGAGGAAAATTACTGTGCTCCAGCTGATCGTAGGTAAGAGCTGACGGAAAAAGTGATGCAGCCTCCAAAACAATTAATTTTTACAAACCCTTGTCCTAATATGTTCTGTCTAGATGTGTACAAAAGGTGCAATTTAAACAATTAAATAAAAGCGTTTTATGAAGACAATAACAAAAAGACAATCAGTTCCTTCTGTGTGACTGGGATCATGAACTACACATTCGTGTGTTGTGCTATGCTTCAGAAAATGCCTTTTATCTCATCATTATTGGTCCACAGCTGGCAGATGATTGTAAGTGTACCATGTAGCCTACACACTCTAATTCATCAAAATGAAACACACTACTGTCATCGCCCACTGTTGTCCTTACTGTGAGCTTCTAGGTGTGCATGTTATAATAACTATCTGTTGGAGGAAATACTGTTGTGTCAGTAATGAAAATCAGATTTAAAGCCTAATTATTGCTTTACCCTAGCTATAATTGTAGGTTGTTTTTATGTTTTTTATTTTTTATTTTAACAGATAAGCCACCATGTCCTGCCATGTGCTTTGGCACTGAGCTGTGATAAGGTGGTGTGTGCTTGCATTTATGCTGAATGCCAAATGGGAATGGGGCTTGACTAGGCTGTACTGTACAGTCATTAAACAGCATGATACAGCATCGTTTAGAGGGCTAAGGCTATACATTGCCAATTACTATCATGTATTCCTGAGTTTGAATCCTTCAAACTCCACATTGTATACCTTTGATCTATTAGCAAGTTGCTTAATGCAGCAGTGCTCTGGTACCAACTCAGAAAAGAGGCATTTTGCATCTATTGTATCTTACATGGTTAAGGAATGTGTAAAACTGGTCGCAATGCAAGCTTTTTTGGGATTTTAGCCCATCTTCTAAGCTAATAAGTGACAGCATAACTGTCTGATGAATTTTTTAAGAGTTGTATGTTCACAGTTATGTTTACTTCCTCTGTCTTTACAGCAGACCAGAGATGTACTTACTGCCTGCTGAGTTTAAGGCCTTTGATTCTAGCTGTGGATTTTTGGAACCAAGCTTAAATAACAGTTGTGTAGGCTGTTTGAGCTGAAATATGAAGTCTTTTTTTTTTTTACTGCTGAAAGATCTTTGGGGAGGTGTTGAGGATAGCAGTTCACTGAGATTTGGAATAATAAGGAAAAGCATCATCCCCCCTAGTTCAGCAAACTGAATACACTACTTTCCTTCAGCCATTTTGGACTTACCTAAGAATGCGATTAAAACACAATTAAAAGCATAAGTCATGCCTGCTACTGTAAACTAGCACTGTGTAAGCACCGATAAGGTATTAGGGGGCACTGTAAATGTGGTTTCATCATTTGTTTTTGTTTTGTTTTTTTCCCTACCTTAAATCCCAGTGAGTTGCACAGTAAACTTCTCAAGCTTTGTGACCATCCTGCTGTTCTTTCACCTTAGAAAGAAATAATTTTCAATTTCTACCACATATAGGTCAGTCTTGCAGCACTATTCTATAAATGCATTCTTCACTTTTCCTGGCTCAATAAAGAGGCAATCAAGCAATGGCATTATTGCATGCAATGCTCACGTCTGCTTCTACAAATGATAGCTAGACACTGCTCTCACTCACAACAGTGTAAAACTGTATCACAAATTTTCTACCACCTCCAGACTTCCACCAAAGACTACTCATTGGATGCAGTGGACTTTACATACTTCAATAGCTTTATCTCAGTGACTGGGGTGTGCAAATCTACCCCTCTCCCCCAACAAGGAAAGTAAAATCATTCTGTGTTCTTTGGATGACTGCCTGATTCCTAAGTTTGGTTTGTTTCAAAACTTAAGTCAGTCAGATGTATATAGGCAGAGAACATGTGAAGATTATGGCAGCTATTTGTCGGATGGACAACACTGACAAGGAGATAGCAAAAGCTACTATCAGTGAGCATTAAGTGTTGCATTTTTTTCACTGTTGTGAAACCATGGAGTTGGTATATATAAGCTTGTTGCATTGTTTGCTCAGTGGATAAATATCATTCAATAGACAGTCATGAATCCTACAGGCACAATGCATTTGATGTTATCACATTCACACCACACGTTGATTGGGTGAAATGCATGCAGTAGATCTGTGCAGGCATAATTTATTTATTAGTGTAGAAGCAATCAAAGCAGCACCAGTACATCATTCAATACCAAAACATGAATAACAGTACATGCATGCAGCATTAAAAATGCTGAAAATATTGGGAGGATACAAACATGTGGTAAGCAGTTCTTTCCTGCCACATGGGGACAGAAGGATTTGATAATAGTTCCAGTTCAATCTACTTAGTGTTACTATCATAGGGAATATAGAAACAATGGGAATGAACAGTACTGTATATAGCTCATTGTAAACTGGCTGCCCTGGTCTTTTCCCTTCACTTGTGTCCAGGTTAACAGAGAATTAGGTCAAGGCAGGTTAGAAGTGTATTTGCTATTGGCTGCTGCATTCCAATAACTTTTTCAAACCTTTGCACTTCATTTAAACTGCTGCTGGCTTAGGATAATTCTGGGTCATTCCACAAAAGAGCGGAGTTTCTGAGAATTTTGCACCTTACCCACCCTATTCTTGCTGTGTTCTTTTAAACTGCTGCTTGCTTGAGATAATTCCAGGCCATTCAACAACAGAATGTGAAAACTGTTCCAACCTTCCCATCATGTTTTTGTTGTATTATTTTAAACTGCTGCTGGTTTAAGATAGTAATCTGAAAACAGAGATAGATGTCTGAAGAATTTTCCCACCTTCCCAACGTATCCTTGTTGTGACTGTAAACCCAGTGTCTCTCTTACTGCCACTTCTTAGGTTAATTTGACCACAAAATGTCTTCCCTCTTCTCTGCTACTGGCTCTTGTCAGTAAATGCAAAAGTATTTTCTGAAGGCAATCCACTTAAATGATTTAAGTACATTTGCTCTCCCATTGTATTCGTATATTCAGATTACTGAGGGCAACCAAGCTTACCCTTGCTGTTGTTTTAAACTTGGTGGTTCATGATTTGCTTGCTCCAACTACAAGTTTATCTTTGGATAGACTACCTAGACACATCTCACCCACTGCTGAATTTAGTTTACTCATAATAAACACCTCCACACTGGCCAAGACAGAAGGCCAGTCTGCTAGTTTCACCTCTTTTTTTCTTCATTTATTTATTTATTTTGACATTTGTTCTGTTGCCAGCCTTTTATTACTAGGTTTACTAAGATAGTGTTCAAACTGCCATATGCTTACACTTAATTATATTCTCAACATTAATAATCCCAACTTTGAGAGGTGTAGCTACCTAATTAATCTCAAGGATTCCCTGTTACCTTAAAGCTTGGCCTGTGTGCGCCATACACCTCCACCGCAAATCTTTACTAATCATTCCAAAATGTCTTATGATGTTGCTGTAGAAAAACTACTTCCAGAGTCTTCTCAAAGATCAGACCACTCATCTACCTCATGCATACTTACCATAAGAGTAATTCTGAGCAGAAACATTCCAGAATGTACCATTCTGAACTGTATCAGCAGCAGAAATGTAGGTGACTCTATTGTCAGATACACTGATGCGTCGCTCGCAAGGTTGGGCAAGGAGAGGGTTACAGTGAACTGTCTTGCATCAGGATCTCTAATGTTAGGGCCTAAGGACCCTAACTCCTGAAAATATGACTACGACAAGGCAATGGCACATATGGGAGTGAGTGACTTAAGATGTACAACCCTAGGAAATTTGTAGAGACATATCAGAACTTTCCATCCATTTTACGGATGCAGGCAAGACACTGGTCCTGACTGAAATCCTTCCTATACTTTGAATGATGCTTATATAAATATATATATATATATATATATATATATATAAAGAAATGATAAGTGGCTTTGATAATTGGATAAATATCTAGTGTCATTCCACGGGGTTCCAATATGTGTCATCCTCGCTAAAGCCTTTTCTGCCCCCAGTGTCTTTTTTAGGCAGAGTCTAGTTGATGGACACTCTAGTATAGTTAACGTATAATCCCAAAATCAGATCACATTCAGTTTGTACTCCTCAGCATCAGAAGTCTAAACAATAAATTGCCTGATCTTGAGGTATTTTTGCAATGGAAAATGTAGTTACTGAGATTTAATTTAAATATAAAGAGCACTCCCTTTAAACTGGGATTTTGTACTTTTCATAATTTCATACTGAATGGCAACTGTGGTGGAGTCTCCATATTTGTCAAGGACCAAACTACCTCCAGGTAGAGCCCAAGGAACCAACAAACATAATTACGAAACTACAGATAATTCTAGATATGATTAATTATCAACTAATAGGCTGTTACAGAGCACCTTCTTTGTCCCCTGATGTTCACATATGATTCCTCAATGTTCTAAATAATCTCCCTATTAGCAAAATCTCCATTATTTTGAGTGACTTTAACTAGCCTCAATAAACTAGGACATTTATACCTCCAGCATAGGATATGCCCAAAAATCACAATACTTAATAAACAAAAACCTCCCTTGAGATATTGGTAAATAAACCTAATAGAGGACAGGACATTCTTGACCTGATTCTTACAAACATGGCCACCTCTTGCTCTACTCCTCTGACATCCCCTTCCCTCAGTGAAATCAGACCACATACTTGTGGCCTTCTCCTTTCAGCCCCAAAAGTCCCTCCACCCTACACCAATTCCCACTGAGTTTAAGGAATACAAACATGCCAACTTCAACCTACCCTATCATGAAATGCCAAAATTCACCTATGACTGCACCACCCCTGACCTTGATACAGCTTCACTAAGGAATTCCACACCCACTTAGAAAAATGCATAGAGTAGTCCCTATCAGAACCAAATATCAAATGGTTAACAACCATAAATAAAGTGAAGGTTTTTAGAACAAATTTTAAAAGCAGAGGAAACCTGGGTAAAACAACATGGAAATCCTAGACTGGTGATGATGAACTGTAGTTGGAATAGCTTTTGGAAAACATGAAACTATAGTAATGTCCAGTGAAAAGTATTGCAACAAAATGTACACAACATTCAAAGGTGAAAAAAAAGAAACAAACTGAAATACAAGAATAAGACAGCCATCCCTCCATTTTCTATGTATGCTTTAATGCAGTGCAGGGTCAAGGACGGTGGATAATATACTGGAAAGCAAAAACAGACAATCCGGACCACCAGGCTGATAAAAAACAGTAGTTTAATAAAATGCAGTAGGTAACAAAATGCAGTAGGTTAGCACTTTCAGGTTTAAAAAACCCTTCTTCAGACAACATACAAAAGTTATGAACCCCTTTTAAAATACATAACAGCCAATCAAAGACTCAGTAAAAAACCCTCCTCTTTTTTAAAAAAGGCTTGATAGGAATGACACCATTCAGACCAGGTACTCTATCAGCACCCAGATTGATTATCCATCTAGTTTCACTACATTTTGTTATATTTCGCAAATCACCCCCTCTCCTGGTTGGATGAATAACCTGCAAAACCATAAAAGAAAATACATGCCCAGGGTATTGCTTTACATGCTGATACAGTACCATGTTCAATCATAGCCTCACCTCAGGCTATGTGACCACTGAATGGCGCACAGCGACAGTTATCCCACTCCACAAAGGGGTAGCCACCACAGACCCCGGAAACTACCGCCCCATTAGCCTAACGAGCCTGGTCTGCAAGGCTATGGAGTGTATCATCATGGAACTTATAAACAATGACACTGGTAATCTCCAAACTCAGGACCCCACCCAGTTCGGGTTTGTAAAAGGCAGATCATGTCTCCTAAACCTGATAGACTTCTTTGAAGCAGTCACCAAAGCCGTAGATGAGGTTAAGGTGGTTCACACAGCCGATCTAGATTTTGCCAAGGCTTTTGACACCATCCCCCACTCTGGAATTATAGATAAACTCACTAAACTAGGTATAAATCTATGTCACAAGATGGGTTGCCAACTGGCTCACTGACAGAACCCACACTGTGAAAGTAGCAGACTCCAAATCCAGCTTCGGACCAGTGACAAGTGGAGTACCACAGGGTTCAGTCCTGGGTCCTCTCCTGTTTGGTATCTACTTCTCTGAAGTACAGGCCAACACAGAAGGTCTTTGGCTAATGAAGTTCACAGATGACTGCAAACTAGGAGCCATAATCAAAACTCCAAAAGATGTGGACATCCTACAAAAGGGCCTTGCTGAGACAGATTCCTGGTGTCAAAGCCACGGCCTCAAGCTCAATGCCAAAAAGTGCATTGTCATTCCTTTTGGTAAAAACTCAGTACCCATGAACTACCACATAGGTGGTAGTCCACTTAACACCGAAAGTGTGATAAGAGACCTTGGGACACAGGTGGACAGTAGTCTCTCCTTTGATAATCACATCGCCACAGTAGTCAGGAAATCCTTCTATGTGGCACACCTCATCACAAAAGTTTTCTCATCCAGTTAAAAAGAGGTCATTGTTCCCCTCTACTCGTCACTCATTAGACCCATTATAGAGTACAATGCCCCTTTTGGTATGTACCTCACAAGACATCTACAACAACTGGAAAGGCCACAGAAATACCTCACAAAGAGGATTACTGGCCTCAAAGAGATGCCCTATGCAGACCGTCTCAAAAAACTGCAGCTTTACTCCGTTGCATATCGCCTACTCAGAGGCGATCTTTGCCTAACACACAAAGCTATGTCAAACCCAGAGCTTTTAGACATGCTCCACTTAAAGAAATCCCAATCCCTACGAGCTACACACTCTAGGGACCTAAACCTTGTCACCACAATAAACAGAACATGCTGGAGGGACAGATTCCTGTCCCAGAGACTTCCCATACTCTGGAACAAACTACCTATCTATATCAAACAAAGCTCCTCATTAGCACTGTTCAAGAAAAATCTTGATGACTGGATGGGAGATAGGAAATTCACCCCGGGGATCACTTCTGTGGCTCTGCTCGACAGTGGCACATGAAAATTATTTTCTTAGGTGGTGAAAGCCAGGGTACCTTTGGCTAGGCTTATATAGGCCCTAGGGCCAATAGCCTAGTACCTACCTATGAACCTATGAACCTATGTATATTAGCTGTACGTATAGCTGACATATGTCGCAACACCCTGTCTTTCAGTCTACAATTTGTTTTACCAACATAAAATAAACAACATTGCATACAGTCAGCCAAGTATATTATATTACTGGTCAAACAGTCAGCATATTGTTTCAGTGAATAGCTCTTTCCAGACAGTGGATGGATGAATGTGTTGTTATGTCTAATATATTGACAAGCTTTGCAATGTCTACAGGGGGAATGTCCCTTGTCGCCCCACGACAGGTTTCCTAACCCCCTGTTGGTCTGCACAAAGCAAATCCTTAAAATTCTTACTACGTTTGAAACAAAATGTGGGTTCCAGAGTTATTAATGCCTTCACTCTATCATCAGTTAACAATATTTTCCAGTTTTGGCGAATAATGTATAATTCAAAGTAACTTGAAGGGGATTAGCCTGAGCTTAATAGATAGATAGATAGATAGATAGATAGATAGATAGATAGATAGATAGATAAGTAAATAAAAATGATGGCATTGGTAAAACAGTATCTAAGCAGTAAGTCATAACAGGATGTGATAACTGGAGTTCAAGTAGATAAAAGAATTGAGGCGCGCTGGGTAATACAGATGTCAGAAATGAGGCTGGTCCTTTTCAAGATATAGCTAAGTGGCACTGTGAAAGCTGTGAAAAGAAAAGCCTGCCTTTTAATTGCTGTGATAATGGTATATGAAAAGGTTGATACGTGAGAAGATGAAGAGATAATTTATTTAACATTTGTTTACCGGGAAATTCCGACTTGGAACAAAGCCAATTTTCAGCAGAGGCTCGGGGAAAAACACTCTAGACACATGTCTGAAATAGACTTATGAAGACTAAAGGAATGGTTTAAGAGAATGCAGCCTAATTCAGTGCAAAACAAAGTGTGCAACAATACAGAAAAGAAGTACAAAGACAAGAAAAAAGTATGCAATATTGGGGGAAGGAATAAAAAGAAGTTATGTTCTTACCATAACGTTCCATGTTAGTTGTCTTCTTCTCGCCTTCTTCTTGCTGGATGGGTTCGGAGCCGACCTCGGCTCCGACTCGGCCACTCTAAAAGCTCGAGAGTTGGTTCCACCGGCTCGAGGCTCCCCTTATATCCCACAATGCTAGGCGAGAGTTACCTCAGATCTCGTTTGTAAGCTAACCCCAGCTTATAAAAGTAAAAGAATAACTCTAAACAGAGTCCACCTCTAACAACAGGAAGAAGAAGGGTGACCTACATCCTGAACCGGGAAATATGCACAATAGCATATGCCTAAGAAAGAGGTGGTAGAAAGAGAGGTCACAATCACAACTCCTCTAGGTCTGTCCAGGCCCGGGGAAGGAGGGTGGGGCCTTAAGAAGAAGGCGAGAAGAAGACAACTAACATGGAACGTTATGGTAAGAACATAACTTCTATATGTTAAGTTGTCTATCTCGCCTTCATTCTTGCTGGATGGGACCGTCCCTAGCACCTTGTCCCGGGTGGCCTAACGGAACAGACTCCTGAGAACAGTGGAACCAAAGTTAGCTCTATGCCTAGAAGCTAAGTCCAACTTATAATGAGAAATGAAAGTGTGAGGAGTAGCCCAAGTAGCAGCTGCACAAATGGTGTCAATAGGCAGTCTGTCTTGGAAGGCTAAAGAAGTAGCCAAAGCTCTGGTGGAATGGGCTTTAGGTTTATTAGGCAGTTTTTGGTGTCTAATTTCATATACAAGGGAAATCAAAGATGTTAGCCATCTGGATAATGATACCTTTGAAACTGAAAATCCCTTTCTGCTTTCCGCATAGGAGACAAACAGCTGATCAGATTTTCTGAATTGTTTTGTTCTATCCAAGTAGTACCTCAATTGACGATGAACATCCAGGCAGTGTAATTTTGTTCAGACCTATTGGAATATTCTGGAAAAAAGACAGGAGGTCAATGCTTTCATTTAGATTTGACGTCGAGACCACCTTAGGCTAAAAGGACGGGTTTGTTCGTAAGGATACTCTGTCCTTATGAAACAATAGATAAGGAGGTCGACAGCTGAGTGCTTGAAGCTCTGAAACTCTTCTAGCTGAAGTAATAGCTACCAGAAAAAGAGTCTTCCATGATAGCAATTTTAAAGAACAGGAGACTGCAGGTTCGAAAGGGGGAAGAATCAAAGAAGCAAGTACTAAATTTAGGTCCCAAGGAGAAGGAGGATTTCTTATAGGAGGTCTGAGAAGAAAAACTCCTTTCAAAAAGGCTTTGCAAAGCTTGTGGGACATTAAGGCAGATTCAGAAATACCCACATGAAAGTTAGAAATAGCTGCCAATTGAACTTTAAGAGTAGAGGGAGATGAACCTGCATGGAAGAGTTCAGCTAGAAAATCAAGGACTAATTGGATGGAAGCAGTGAAAGGATCTATGTCCTTTTCTTGAGCCCAATATGTGAAGCGTTTCCACTTACTCAAATAAATCTTCCGAGTGGAAGATTTATGGGAAGCTATCAAAATATCTCGAACAGAGTGAGATAATTGAGGAAGCCTGGCTAAGGTTGGAACTGGAGGAACCAAGCAGTGAGGTTCAGAGAGGGAGGGAGCGATGAAACTGACCCGACTGATGGATCAAAAGATCTGGAACTAGGTCCAGATTCCACGGTCGCTCAAAAGAAATTGATGTAGAAAGGGGAACCATACCTGTCGAGGCCAGTAAGGAGCAATGAGGATCAATGAGGCCTTCTGAGCGATAGCTTTCTGTATCACTTGAGAGATTAGTGGGAAGGAGGAAATGCATACAGAAGTCCCGGGGCCAAACTTGGACTAGAGCGTCTCTGCTGGGTTGGCCTGGTAAAGGGAATAGAGTGAAATATTCTCTGCACTTGCTGTTTTGGGGAGTAGCAAAAAGATCGCAGCAAGGCTGACCCCACTTGAGGAAAATTTCTCTCACCACAGAGTCTTTCAGGGACCACTCGTGAGGCATGAGGATAGCTCTGCTCAACTTGTCCGCAATTTGATTGGACTTCCCGGGGATGTGCGTTGCTATCAGAAACCGCTGAGAAGAAATCGCCCATTGCCACAGTCTGAGTGCTTCTCGACACAGGGGGTATGACCTGGTTCCGCCTTGTTTGTTGATGTACCACACTACAGACATATTGTCTGTCTGGATTGCAATCGTTCCCAAGGGAAGAGAGTCTTGAAGGGCTTGCAACGCTAAAAGCACTGCTCTCATCTCCAGAACATTTATGTGCAAGTGGCATTCGTTTGGTTGCCATGTGCCCTGGACCGTCCTGCCCTGATAATGCCTCCACCCGATCAGGGAGGCATCCGTTGTCAGAGTAGCAACCGGAGGGTGGAACAAAGGGTCTTCCCAACAAGAGCTGAGGGAAGACATCCACCACATGAGATGATTTTTGCACGCTTGCGTGATCATAATGGTGTGAGACATTGGAAGTTCCTGGTATGACCATTGAGTAAAGAGCATCCATTGAAGGATCCGCATATGGAATCTGGCTAATGGAAGCAGAGGTATGGCCGCCATAATTCCCAACACTTTCAGAACTAATCTGGCTTTGATTCTGTTGTTGTTGAAAAGGAGTGAGACCAGTTTGTGAATGTCTGTTATTCTCTGATGTGTTAGTCTCGCAGACATGTCTACTGTGTCTAGATTTGCGCCTATGAAAGTAATAGTACGACAAGGCGACAAAACAGACTTTTCGCAATTTATTGAAATGCCTAACTTTTGACAAATGCGAAAAGTGTAATCCCTGGCCATCAGAAGGAGATGCTTGGTGGGAGCTGTGAGGAGCCAGTCGTCCAAATATGGAAACACCTGGAATCCTTGTCGTCTCAGGTGAGAAGCTACCACTGCCATGCATTTGGTAAACACCGGGGGCAGTGGTGAGACCAAAGGGCAGGGCCCTGAACTGAAAATGACTGGTTCCCAGCCTGAAGCGGAGGAATCTTCTGGGCGTCTGTTCATTTTATGTGATAGTACGCATCCTGAAGGTCTATAGAGCACATCCAGTTTCCTTTGCCCAAAGGGGAAGGATGGATTGCAGCGTGACCATCCGAAATCTTGTTTTCTTGACTGATCTGTTCAAGATACTGAGATCCAAAATTGGTCTCCAGTCCCCTGTTTTCTTTGGAACTAAAAGAACCTTGAGTAGATTCGGATCCTTGCTGGTCTGCTGGAACTGGCTGAATTGCTCTTTTGCAAGCAGTTTTGAAATCTCCAAAACCGCTAGATCCCTTTGAGCGGTGGAACATCTGGAAGGGATTTTTGATTGATTTGGAATGCGAAGAAAGGGGATAGAATAGCCTTCGGAAATGATGGACTGTACCCATTTGTCTTGAGTCAGGGATAGCCAGGCTTCTGGGTACAGTGACAATCTTCCCGACTGCCTCCGAAGGTGGGCAGTCGGGCAACACCTCAGGGATGCTGAAAGGGCTTGTCAGGGAAGGCTTCCCGATTGCCCTGGTTCTGCGGACCCCCTGCCCCTAGGCGGCGTCTACCATTGTTATTCCGCCTCTGCCTCTGGCGAACGACTCTGTCGTCAGGCGAAGTCCCTTGAGATTGTTTATGGAACCACATCTTTCCACCTTTCTGGCCTTTGGGGTAAGGCCTAGAAGGAGTAGAAAAACGGACTCCGGCGGCAGAAAGGGTCTTGCCATCAGTTTCGCACCTAGTCAAGGTTTCTTTCACTTGAGGACCAAAGAGATGATCCATCAAGCGGGAGTTAGTGAAAGACGTCTTGAAGGGGTCCAAAATTGCATAGCCGCATCCAGGCATGCCTACGTAAGGCCACACCTGTCCCTGCGGCTCTACTCGCTCCATCAGCCGCGTAGAGAAGGCGCATGGCGGAGTTGGTTATGGAGTTAAGGGTAGCCAGCTGCGTATTCATGTTATCTTGAAAACCCGCAGCTGTAGGGTCCTTTAACATTTCACTCGCTTCCTTGATCAAGTCCCTTTGAAGGCGAGTAAAATGGCATAGGTAGTTCAGCGAGCGCATGGTAAATGTCGCTGGCGAGAACATCCGCTTCCGTACCTGTCCATGGACCTAGATTCCTTGTTAGGTGGATGGACAGGTACTGCAGGATCAGCTAGCTCCTTCTTAGTGGCAGCAGCTACCACCATAGCATCCACAGAAACTCCTTTGTTAAGAACTGTTTGTCTGCTGGTGCCGTTATGAACTTGGAGGGCCTCCTGGGAGTGGGGTCCACTGAATCAGGAGCCGTCCATGCCTTCTTAGCAACCACCTGCATGAGGGGTCAAAGGGGGGAGACACCCAGGAGGTGGAAGGGCGAGAGCCAAGCGCCTCAAGGTACACAGATTCATCCTCCGAAGGGTTGAGGGCTGGCCAATTTCCCTCTGTTTCAGGATCTCTAGTATGTCTGCAAATGAGACATCTTCAGAAGGGGAACGGGGAACCCTCAGAATCATCCAAATCTGTGTCAGGCGTGATGGACTCAGGTGAGTCAATGTGTTTCCTCTTACACTTCCTCTTCCGAGTGTCTCTTGTGCCAAATCAGGAGAGGCCTTGGAAGAGGATGAAATCCCACAGGGGTTCCTGAGGAGCTGGCTCTCTGCGGTCCGGGATGAGGGAGTGAGTCGACTTGACCTGAGGCACCGTAGAGGGAGGGGCGGACGGAGCCGACTGTGGAGTAGAGCCAGGCTCTAACACACTCCGCATGACCTCGAATGCACCCCTGTCAGGCAAAGCCAGAGGTCCCCGCTCCGAGAAGCTAAGAACCTCCCTCGGCACCAACAGTGATGGCTCCGAGGCCGATGTCGGAGCCGAACTCACCAGCGCCGAAGCACCGAGAGGGAGAGGGGGGTCGGACAAGAGTCCGATGCCACTCACCCCCTCGGAGCCGACGAGGGAAGTCCGGCGCCGAGATTCTTCCAAGGAAGAAATCGGAGCCGGCAGCGGAGCCGAAGACAATTGTATCGGCTCCGACGCTATCACAGTCTCGGTTCCACCGCGACCCGGCTCCGAGCTCAAGAGAGTCGAAGGAGGAATATATTGATGGACCGGGGCAGGCATCGACTGATGAGTCGGGCTCTGAAGCATCTGGGCCAGTGCCTTGGACTTAAGAAGTCGACTCACTACCCTCTGAAGGTCATGATCCGACAGCCTCGATGACCTAGAGGAGTGAGATCTTTGGCTCCGTTCAGACAGCAGGGGAGATCCTGGAGCCGAATGAACGGAGCCAACAGATGGTGACCTGGACCTCTTCCTAGTTGTCGGCTCCGAAGGTCTGGTCGGAGCCGACACGGGAACTTCTAATACCTCGGCTCCAGCCAGAGCCGAGGGAACCACAGAAACTGTGGACTGAGACTCATCGGCTCCAGCCGGAGCCGATGTAGGCAGAGGTTTAGAAACCTTAGGTCTCGGCTCAGTTGTCGGAGCCGAAGACCTAGATGCCTTAGAGGGCTTCCCTGTAGATACAGAAAGGGAATCCTCTGGCTTGAGTAAGCCCTTAAAATCAATTTATTTTTCTTTCCTGCAGGACCCTGGGGCTGAAGCCATGGCACACAGCACAGGAGTCCTGCAGGTGCAAAGGTCCCAGACAGTAGACACAAGAAGTGTGAGCGTCTGTCAGAGACATTTTCTGACAGCACGCATCAAACTTCTTGAATCCGGAGACCTTTGCTTCTTTAGACATAACTACAGGTGTAATCACACACACAGTCACAAACACACTAATTACACCCTGTCTAATTAAAAATATAATAAAACACTAACTAGGTTTTAAAAAGAAAAAATAACACACACTCTCCCTAGGGAAAGAAAAAAAAAAAGGCCTGAAGGCCCAAGGGAAGAACTTAAAGTTCTTGAGGGGAAAAAAACAGGAATTTTAAAGAAAGGGGATAAGAATTTCTCTAAACTAAGGGAAATACGTAAAATATTAAAATTAAAGGGGTTTTAATAGACTAAGTACACTAGAAAGTCACTTACCAAGAACCGGTAGAAAACCAACACCTCGATAGCTGTAGCGGCAAACGAGATCTGAGGTAACTCTCGCCTAGCATTGTGGGATATAAGGGGAGCCTCGAGCCGGTGGAACCAACTCTCGAGCTTTTAGAGTGGCCGAGTCGGAGCCGAGGTCGGCTCCGAACCCATCCAGCAAGAATGAAGGCGAGATAGACAACTTAACATCAACAGTTAATAAAAGGACCCTGGAATAGTTATATCCAAAGACATAATGGTATGCAAGCAATGTACAATATGAGAGAACAACAAAAAGATGCAGTGACCATAGGGGTACATAGGAAGAAGCATAACCAGCAGAAAACAATATGCAGTACATGGAGCTCGCTGATTCCACTGCGATATTTGGAAAAAGACAAACCAGTTAAGCACCAGAATGGTGCACGACCCAACCTTAACAAATGTTAAGCACCCTCTGCTTATGTTGTTAAGGTCAGATCCCACTCTAGGCAGTAAAATCTGCCTGCACTGACTAGCAAATGACAGTGGCACAACAAAATATTTGTTTCTGCCTGCTGTCCATACCCTGACTTCCTGTAAAAAAAAAAAAAAAAAAAAAATTGGCAGAGTTGATACAATAACAAGATGTGTGCTTCCCAGCATGATCTGAAGAATGCAAATGTTGAAACTCAAATGTATGTCATTATTAACTGACTTCAAGCCTCAGTGGTTTATCCCAAAAACACATATTTTATGAACAAACCAAAAATATGAAGCAATAATCTGGACGTCCTGCGAACATCTAGAGTGTAAAGTAAGTGTAAATGTAATGGACTGTGTTACCTCCCTGGCAGTGCTTGCTAACTTTTTTATGGCTTTATAAGCAGCACCACACTTGCAATGTTTTCCCCTTTATGTAAAGGTACATGGAGCAGATAAAGTTCCATGCGTTACAAAGAATTCCAATCATGTCACCAATCATAACCACTTATTATGTGTTCTTGACACGGATGTCAAAATTCACCTCTTGAGATTTGCTCTTAAAGTGAATTTCTTGAAATCCATGTCTCAAACACTTAATAAGAGGGTTACGATCGGTGACCTGATCATAATCATGTATGTAGTGCACAGATTGTGGTGATTATGCTCTGATATCTGGAAAAAGACAAATCAGTTAAGCACTTCTGTACTGCAATAGCATTTTAACAATTAAGTACCCCCTGCTTAACTTGTTAAGATCGGGTATCTCACCAGGTAGTTAAATCTGCCAGTACTGACCAGCAAGCAACAGTGGCAGAATAAACTGCTTGCTGCCTGGGCTGATAATATGTCTCTGGCTTTCTGTAACATAACAGTTTGTGTTACACTGTCTTTTTGACAATGCTTGCTACGTGCTTTATGGCTTTGAAAGCTGGCAAAACACTTATCAATTTTTTTTCCTGTAACTAGTAGTATATGGTGCAGATAAAGATCCATGCACTACAAAGAATTATGATCAGGTTTCCATTCATAACCCATTATTGTCTGTTTTTGACATGGATGCTAAGATTCAATTCTCAAGGTGAATTTACTGGCATCCATGTCTTGAACACATAATAACCCGGCTTAATTGACGACCCAGTCATAATCCTGTGTATTCTGATCCATCTAGGTAGTTGTCCTAATTTCCTGCTGTAGCACTGTAGGCCAGTCTGGTGACTTTGTTATCATAAGGACAAAAATTACGATAGCAGGAGTTCAGAAGAGGACAATAAATACTACATATTCTTCAGCAGAAGCTATATGGAGACTAAATGAGCTAAGCATTTACAGTTTTATAAGTCTTTAAGAAAACAATGAGGGTCATGACAAAACTTCCAAGTACTTTACAGGCATTCACAGAGTCTGACGGGGCAATGACTTTCCAAAAAGAGATACATAAAAACAGGGGGACACAATATCAAGTTTGAGTATTGATTCACAGAAAGGGCAGTGGATGATTGGCTCACCTCTTCTGAAAAGTTAGTGGGCGAAAAAAAAAACAGTAACATAATTCAATGATGTATGGAAGAGACCTTACACAGCCATTCTGAAAAGGTAGTAGGAACAAAAACAGTAACAGAATTCAGTGATGCATGGCCAGACCTGACACAATTCTGAGAGAGAGAGAGAGAGAGAGAGAGAGAGAGAGAGAAATATTCTGTCAGTTAAATAAACACTGCAGCTTATCCAGTAGGTGTTGTAATGGGAAGAGATGGTTAGTCATATGTTTCATAATGCAGCCCTTTATACCAGCATGATTTCCTGGCAAACAGATGGCCCTTGTTGCAACAAGGAAGGTAAACAAGCAAATCAGTGAAAAGCATCTTCATTTCTGGGCTCTGCAGTCTGTGATTATCCTAGCTGTCATGTTTACAGTAGACAGCAATAGCTTAAAAAGCAGCTTTCCTTATGAAAAAACATTGGAGGTGTATGTGTATCATAAAGTAACTAAGTTTATGATGTGCCACTGGGCAATCTGTTGGTGAAGCATGCTATGCAGTATATTAGTGTGGTGAAGCATGCTCTGCAGTATGGTAATGTGGTGAAGTATGATCTGTAGTATTGTAGTGCGGTGAAGCATGCTCTGCAGTATGGTAGTGTGGTGAAGCATGCTCTGCAGTATGGTAGTGCTGCAAAGCATGCTCTGCAATATGCTAGGGTGGTGAAGCATGCTCTGCAGTATGGTAATGTGGTGAAGTATGCTCTGTAGTATTGTAGTGCGGTGAAGCATGCTCTGCAGTATGGTAGTGTGGGGAAGCATGCTCTGCAGTATGGTAGTGCTGAAAAGCATGCTCTGCAATATGCTAGGATGGTGAAGCATGCTCTGCAGTATGCTAATGTGGTGAAGCATGCTCTGCATTATGGTAGTGCGGTGAAGCATGCTCTGCAGTATGGTAGTGCGGTGAAGCATGCTCTGCAGTATGGTAGTGCGGTGAAACATGCTGGTAATGTGGTGAAGCAAGCTGTGCAGTATGGTAGCACTGTGAAGCATGCTCTGCAGTATGCTAGTGTGGTGAAGATTGCTCTGTAGTATGCTAGTGCAGTGAAACATGCATTGCAGTATGATAGTGTGGTGAAGCATGCTCTGCAGTATGCTAGTGCAGTGAAACATGCAATGCAGTATGGTAGTGTGGTGAAGCATGCTCTGCAGTAGGCTAGTGCATTATAATAGTATTTGCAGTTAATATTCTTGCTTTGCAGACTACTATGAGTATCATGAAATGGATCTTTGCATTGTGGTTGAACTGTACTCTTATCGAGTGCATTTTTTTTAATCTAATTGACAGAATAACACGTATATGGAAGAGGGAGTGCATTGGCTATGTTTTTAGCAGTGAGATCACACAATACCAGGATAAGGTAGTTTTGTCTTTTCCCTAGTACTGTACAGTCTTGGAATTATCATATATAATTTAGCAGGAGTGTGAGTGATGTATTCCCACATGTGAGAATGCAAGGAGGGGGTTACCCCCTGCAAAAAAAAAAAAACAATAAAAATAGATTTGAAAACTCCATCGTTTGATTTATTTTATTTTAAATGACAGGAATTAGCTGCAGTTGTTTTTCAATGGGTCGCCCACAACTCAATGAAATGCAACAGTACAGTCCAGCCCATTCTGACATGTTATATAAGAGTACAAACACAAAGCAATACTCAGTGATAGTGATCATTATACCCAGGGTGCATCAGTAACAGCAGTGTTGTTACAGCTGACCATCATGTGCAATGCAACAAATATTATCATAACTACTTAATGCACTGTGAACTGGTTGAGTCCAACAGAAGACGGCAGTATTGCTGTATACACTGTCATATGCACATATACAAAAGTACAGTGTTAATGTTCTGCATGTAGACTAAAGAACAGTTTGCATCCCAGTTGTGTAACATTACACAGGCTAAAGCTGCATAAAAATGTATTATATGAACACAAAAATAAAGTTTTTAGATAATGATCATCTTTGGAACTGTTGCAAGGAAGATAAAACCAAAATTCGTTAACAATGCCACTATCTCAGTATAATTGTATATATTTGCTGGTCAATGATCTTCAGGCAAATGCATCCAATCACTATGCACCATTGTGGAGTATATGCAATGGAAGAGAGACACACCTGTATTGTGAGTATCCCATCCCACCCTAATAGTTAATGATGGCTGAAAAAGTCTAAACATTTCATTTGATTCGGCAATTTTCTTTCTACAAAAGCATGTTTGCAGTCCTCTTTCTAGTTCTTGAGAAAAGTCACTAGATCTCATTGGGTCCTGTCGCAAAATCTGGTAATAAAGCTGCCAAAGATCCTGAAACCTGAACAAGACAGGTGGCCAAAAGGGTATTTAAATAAAATGTGCAACTTTTTTATTCAGTTTTATACATCACTGTGCCCAGAAGGTAACCATTTTAAATGTCAGGACCCAGTACAGCAAGTCCTGAAACATGCAGAAAGAATGGCCAAAAGATTGGACATATCTCTCTCTGTGTGTGGTGTGTGTGTGTGTGTGTGTGTGTGTGTGTGTGTGTGTGTGTGTGTGTGTGTGTGTGTGTGTATATATATATATATATATATATATATATATATATATATATATATATATATATATATATCTATAGGGTTTATTATCTAAATGCCATGCGGACAATGTGCCAATAGGAAAACTCGAATAGCTACATTCAACATTTCAAATAATAAAAAAAAAATGTTGACGCCACAACAGTGAATGCACACTAGCTTTCGCTGTTGTGGATTCAACATTCTGAATGCAGCTCGCACTATAGTGAGGATCGGGACATGTACCCTTTACCTTACTGTAGTGTGATCTCGGAGTTTGTATATATAAGTAGCAGGGGATATGGAGGGCTGGGGGGGGTGTGGGGGGTTGCCCCCCTGAAAAACATTTGTAGTTCATGACCAAAAGTGTGGTATTTTTGGTAAAGTCGACATTCCTGAGATGTCATCTTAACTGAAATATATCATTCAGTCATGTTCCTGCTCATTTATTTGATTTCTGACATTTCGGGTCAGAAACATGAACACTCACACATTGCAGGTGTGAGATTTTGATAGTAAACTGATATATATATATATATATATATTTACATATATTTATTGGACTTATGTATTTGTACTTATATATATTTACTTATAATCCCGAGATGCCATTTCTCATAATATTCCCTTTTGTCTGCAGTGTGATGATTTCAGAGTTCAGGTGCTGTGGGAGGCCTAAAAGATAAGTTCTGGCATGAAGCCCTTCAAAACTTTCCTGCCAGCAGAGAGAGGGAACCCTGAAAGGACAAGTTTAGGAATAACAAAAAAAAAAAATAAATAAATGTCTACACCCAGCATAAAAAGCACACCACAGTCTATCAGAGACGATGTTTGCATTGGTTATGGAGCAAAACTGTGTAGGTGAACATAAGGACAGATCACTATTGGCACTGCCAGTATCACCTAAGCATTATAAACTTAGTCCCAGGGATGAGCACTTGCAGATAATCATTTATAGCAGAAATACTTATCACATCCATGATTTCCTTACTGTGATAGCTAAGAATTTGTAACTGTGATGTACCATTGCATCTGATGGATTGTTCCAATGCTAAGCGTACACATCTGCACCTGTGTTACCACACTTTATTTCTTTACTTTTTAGTCCAACCTTTTTTTTTATGCCGGCTATACATATAGATTCCCATCTTTCACTATTTTCATTATCTGAATTTATGTGCTTAACTTTTGAAAATGTCTGTGTCATGCTGACTTTTTAGGGTAGATCTTTCGTTATGGTGTACCCTGTAGACATTTCCACTTGGTGTGCACTGGCAGGTGTTAGGAAACTCTTTTAATGTTACTTTTAAAAAAAATGACATTTTGTCAAATATCACTTTCAAGCAATTGAGCAACAATATTTTTTCTTCAAGAAAATGGTTCTCAATGAATGGTCAAGTCAATGAAAGCTAAGTCCATACCAGATCGGTCGAGGCCAGGGTTAACAACGACCGCCACCAGTACTGTTAGCCAACAGGGTGCTGGCGGAAATTGGGCTACTGTTGGCTGAAGGAAGAGAAGAGGCAGAAGGCATGGCCGAAGGCAGGAAGAGAGGAGAAAGGCTAGGACTGTGGTAGTGAGGGTCGGAACTTTGAATGTTGGCAGTATGACTGGTATAGGCAGAGAGCTAGCTGATATGATGGACAGAAGCAAGGTTGGTATATTGTGTGTGCAAGAGACCAGATGGAAGGGGAGTAAGGCTAGGTGTATCGGAGGTGGGTTCAAATTGTTTTATCATGGTGTGGATGGGAGGAGAAATGGCATAGGAGTTATTCTGAAGGAACAGTATGCGAAAAGTGTTTTGGAGGTGAAAAGAGTGTCGGACAGACTGATGTTTATGAAGCTGGAAATTGATGGTGTAATGATGAATGTTGTTAGCGCATATGCTCCACAAGTTGGGTGTGCAATGGATGAGAAAGAAACATTTTGGAGTGAATTGGATGAAGTGGTGATGACTGGACCCAAGGGTGAGAGAGTGGTGATTGGAGCAGATTTCAATGGGCATGTTGGTGAAGGGAACAAAGGGGATGAGGAAGTGATGGGTAGGTATGATGTTAAACAAAGGAATACAGAAGGTCAGATGGTAGTGGATTTTGCGAAAAGGATGGACATGGCTGTGGTGAATACATATTTTAACAAGAGGGAGGAGCATAGGGCGACATACAAGAGTGGAGGAAGATGCACACAGGTGGATTATATCTTATGTCGGAGGGCCAGTTTGAAGGAGATTGGAGACTGTAAAGTGGTGACTGGAGAAAGTGTAGTTAGTAGCATAGGATGGTGGTTTGTAGGATGACGTTGGTGATCAAGAAGAGGAGGAGGAGTGTGAAGGCAGCACCAAGGATCAAATGGTGGAAATTGAAAAAGGGTAATTGTGAGGTGGAGTTCAGGGATGAGTTAAGACAGGCACTGAGTGGCAGTGAAGAGTTACCAAATAGCTGGGTAACTACAGCAGAGCTAGTAAGGGAGATGGCTAGAAAGGTGCTTGGTATCACATCGAGACAGAGGAAGGACGACAAGGAGACATGGTGGTGGAATAAGGAAGTATAGGAGAGTATACAGGCAAAGAGGTTGGCAAAGAAGAAGTGGGATTGTCAGAGAGATGAGGAAAGTAGACAGGAGTATAAGGAGATGAGGTGCATGGCAAAGAGAGAGGTGGTGAAGGCTAAGGATAAGGCATATGAAGAGTTGTATGAAAGGTTGGACACTAAGGAGGGAGAAAAGGACCTGTACAGATTGGCTAGACAGAGGGACCGAGCTAGGAAAGATGTGCAGCAGGTAAAGGTGATAAAGGATAATGAGGGAAACATATTCACAAGCGAGGAGAGTGTGTTGAGGAGATGGAAAGAGTACTTTGAGGGGTTGATGAATGAAGAGAATGAGAGGGAGAGAAGGTTGGATGATGAAGGGATAGTGAATCATGAAGTACAATGGATTAGCAAAGAGGAAGTAAAGATAGTTATGAAGAGAATGAAGAATGGAAAGGCTGTTGGCCTAGATGACATACCTGTGGAAGCATGGAGGTGTTTAGGTGAAATGTTAGTGGAGTTTTTTACCAGATTGTTTAATGAAATCTTAGAAAGTGAGTGGATGCCTGAAGAATGGAGAAAAAGTGTTTTGGTACCGATTTTTAAGAATAAGGGTGATGTGCAGAGCTGTAGTAACTACAGAGGGATTAAATTGATCAGTCACAGCATGAAGTTATGGGAAAGAGTAGTGGAAGCTAGGTTAAGAAGGGACATGATGATTAGTGAACAGCAGTATGGTTTCATGCCAGGAAAGAGCACTACAGATGCAATGTTTGCTCTGAGAGTGTTGATGGAGAAGTACAGAGAATGTCAGAAGGAGTTGCATTGTGTTTTTGTAGACTTAGAGAAAGCATATGACAGGGTGCCTAGAGAGGAGTTGTGGTATTTTATGAGGAAATCAGGAGTGTCAGAGAAGTATGTAAGAGTGGTACAGGATATGTACAAGGGTAGTGTGACAGCGGTGAGGTCTGCGTTGGGAGTGACGGATGCATTTAAGGTGGAGGTGGGGTTACATCAAGGATCAGCTCTGAGCCCTTTCTTATTTGCAATGGTGATAGACAGGTTGACAGACGAGATCAGACAGGAGTGCCCATGGACTATGATGTTTGTAGATGACATTGTGATCTATAGTGAGAGTAGGGAACAGGTGGAAGAGACCCTGGAGAGATGGAGATATGCTCTAGAGATAAGAGGAATGAATGTCAGCAGGACTAAAACAGAATATATGTGTGTGAATGAGAGGGAGGATAGAAGAATGGTGAGGATGCAAGGAGTAGAGGTGGCGAAGGTGGATGAGTTTAAATACTTGGGGTCAATAGTTCAGAGTAATGGTGAGTGTGGAAGAGAGGTAAAGAAGAGAGTACAGGCAGGATGAAGTGGGTGGAGAAGAGTGTCAGGAGTGATTTGTGACAGACAAGTACCTGTAAGAGTGAAAGGGAAGGTCTACAAGAGGGTAGTGAGACCAGCTATGTTACATGGATTGATGAGAGTGGCATTGACAAAAAGGCAGGAGTTTGTGCTGGATGTGGCAGAGTTAAAGATGTTAGGATTTGCACTGGGTGTGACAGGGGCGGACAGGATTAGGAATAAGTATATTAGAGGGTCAGCCCAGGTTGGAAGGTTTGGAGACAAAGCCAGAGAGGCAAGATTACATTGGTTTGTACATGTGCTGAGGAGGGATGCTGAGTATATTGGGAAAAAGATGCTAAGGATGAAGCTACCAGGTAAGAGGAAAAGAAGAAGGCCTAAGATAAGGTTTATGGACGTGGTGAGAGAGGACATGCAGGTGGTTGGTGTGACAGAGCAAGATGCAGAGGACAAGAAGAAATGGAAACAGGTGATCCACTGTGGCGACCCCTAATGGGAACAGCCAAAAGAAAATGATGATGATGATATATATATATATATATATATATATAGAGAGAGAGAGAGAGAGAGACAGAGAGAGACATAGAAACATATATGCATACTATAGCTCTCAACCTCTTTGAGCAAGAAATCTGGACAAAGTCATAAATAATGGGGGAGCAAAGGCGCAAAAATAGGGACAATTTTAAAATATTGCTTTCACAAATGTAGAAAGTTGGTAGAATAACAGGTTTTGCATTAGCTTGAATTTTCTGAAGGCTATGAAGTCTGAGACTCAAATGCCAGTCAATATTTTCTAATTTCAATCCTCACTGATTTATCAAAGATCGGCCAGCAAAACAAAATTCTATGAGGAACAGATGAAAAATATGAGGCAAAAATCTGGACAGTCTGTGAAAATCTGGATAGCTGACAAGTATGATGCATGCATGTATGTATATTGTATTTAGCCTTTCTCTTAAGGCCTGGGCTGTGTCTGAAAAGGGCCTGTGATGTCCAGTTCACTTACCTGGTTAACAAATTAATAATTTAAAATAAAAGCCTGACATGCTGCAACACAGTACCTACCTAGCTTCAGAAAAATACACAGTGGGCCAGATTCATGAACGTCTACATTAACTGTACACCATTCTGAGTGAATCAACAACACAGAGACATAACTCCCACCTTCTTCCTTCTAATTTAAGTTTTCCTACTGATTTCCTTGCAGCCTTAAATACTGAGGAGGGATTCATAATGTGGTAGGGATGTTCTTGAATACAGATCGCGTATACGTAGTGTAGGCATTCATGAGTCCAGTCCAGTAATACACCTTCTCTTTTCTGCCCATTTTGTAACACTGTTATTTAAAGAGTTAACTTGCATCAAGTCTTGTTGTTTTTTGTTAAGACTAAAATGACAACTATTCAGCATAAGGATTTGCATCTATGCTTAGTTCTGGTTTTATTTACAAATGGCACCCTGATTTAAAAAAATAAGAAGTTATGTCTTACCATAACGTTCCATGTGAATTGTTCATCTCGCCTTTGTTCTTACACACGGGTTCAGAGCCAATCCTCGGCTCCGAGTCGGCCGAATCACTAGCTCCGCATCTTCGAGAAAGCTCGAGGCACAGTAATATCCCATGATCCTCAGGTGCTAACCCTCAGATCTAGTTTGCTATACCACAAGAATCCCTTTTAGAACTGTGTCTAGAACACTTATAAACAGATACTACACAGTGTCTGGAACCCTACTGTCAAATAGAGGAGAAAAGATGCCATTACTAATGTACAATAATATGCTAACCATATCTAGAAAAGGCTGAAAAGAAATTCAGTTGAAACCTTTCTCCCAGACCGCAGGACGGGGGATGGAGGGGGGGAATATAAGAACAAAGGCGAGATGAACAATTCACATGGAACGTTATGGTAAGACATAACTTCTTAATGTGAAATTGTTCAATCTCGCCATTTGTTCTTACACACGGGTAGCATCCCTAGCTCCTTTTTCCCCGAGTGGCTCAAGGGAGAACATTCCTGAGTACAGTGGAACCAAACGTCGCCCTGTCCCTGGAGCTTTTGTCTAGCTTATAGTGGGTGATAAAAGTATGTGGTTTTGCCCAAGTTGCCGCTGCACAAATGGTATCTAAAGGCAAATGAGCGGTATGGGCTGAAGAGGCAGCGATCGCCCTTGTAGAATGAGCTCTGGGTTTGAAAGGGAGTTGCTGTTTCGATTCACCATATACAAAATTTATGCAATCTGAGAGTCATTTGGATAAGGTAACCTTCGTTACTGAATGTCCTTTCCTTTGGTCAGCATATGAGACAAATAGTTGATCTGACTTTCTGTACTCTTTTGTCCTATGTAAGTAAAATCTTAGTTGCCTGTGAACGTCCAACTTGTGCAATGTGTATTCTAACTTATTGGAATGATTTTTAAAGAAGGTAGGTAGTTCGATAGATTGACTGATGTTCTGAATCGAACAAACCTTCAGAAGGAAGGATGGATTGGTGCGCAAGGTTACTCTATCTGGATGAAAAATCATGTACGGGGGTCAGATAGATAGAGCCTGTAGCTCTGAAAATCTCCTGGCGGAAGTGATGGCAACCAGAAAAAGTGTTTTCCACAACAGAAATTTTAACAAAGTTGTGGCTCCTGGTTCAAAAGGGGGCAACATGAGTTGTGACAGCATAAGATTAAGATTCCAAGGCGCTATTGGATTACGAAAGGGGGGATGGAGGTGAAAGGTACCTTTCATGAAGGCTTTACAAAGTCTGTGGGACATAAGAGAACCATTTTCACGGCCAATATGAAAATTGGATATAGCCACCAGTTGAACCCTTATAGTGGATGTTGATGCTCCTTCTTGAAAAAGTGTGGTAAGAAAATCTAGTATCTTGTGTACTGGAGCCCCGAATGGATCTATACCTTGTTTGGAGGCCCAGTGCGCAAAACGGTTCCATTTGCTGTTGTACAATTTCCTTGTAGATGGTTTGTGAGAAGATACAATAATTTGCTGTACTGCAGGGGATAGTAACTCCGACCTGGCTAAAATGGGAAGTGGAGCAGCCAAGCTGTTAGTTTGAGGGACTTGAGAAAGGTGTGAGGAACTCCCGACGAATGCGTCAACAGGTCTGGCTCCGGGTCCAGCATCCATGGTTCCTCCACTTGATGAGATTGAAGGAAGGGAAACCAGATTTGTCGAGGCCAGAATGGGGCTATTAGTATTATGGTCCTGTCTAGATGTTTGGCTTTCTGCAAAAACCTGGGAATTAGTGGAACAGGAGGAAAGGCGTACAGGAGACCCGGGGGCCAATCGTATACCAGTGCGTCCCTGGGGACACCCCCTGGAGGGGGTAACAGTGCAAAGTAGCTTCTGCATTTGGCATTCAATGGGGATGCAAACAGGTCGCAGCAAGGCTGGCCCCATCTGCGGAAGATCTCTTCCGCCACTTGAGGTTTGAGGGACCACTCGTGAGGGAACAGGATGGCTCTGCTCAGCCTGTCCGCGATTACGTTGGAAGTCCCCGGGATGTGCGTTGCTATCAGAAAGCGTCCAGTGGACTTTGCCCATCGCCAAATTATGAGGGCCTCTCTGCATAACGGGTAAGATCTGGTTCCCCCTTGCTTGTTTATGTACCAGACCACTGACATGTCTGTCTGAACTGTCACTGTTCCCTAAGGTAAGGACTTGTGAAAGTGTTGCAATGCTAGAAACAATGCCCTCAGCTCTAGAACATTGATGTGCAGATTGCACTCCAAGTTGGACCATTGACCTTGGACTGTTTGTCCCTGAAAGAATCCCCCCCACCCTATCAGGGAAGCGTCCGTGGTTAGAGTTGCTACCGGACTGGGTAATACAAACGGTCGTCCTAGTGTTAGCTCTTGACTGTGTATCCACCACAAGAGATCCTTCTTGCAAGAATTCGTGATCAAGATTTCGTGAGACAGTGGAAGTTGTAGATACGACCACTGGGTGAATAGCATCCATTGAAGAATCCTCATGTGCATTCTGCCTAAAGGAACTACAATAAGGGAGGCTGCCATCAAGCCTAGCACTCTTAATATTTGTCGTGCAGGGACTCTCTTGCTGTGAAGAAGGAGTGAAATTTGCTGCCTGAGGTCTGATACTCTTGGTGGGGGGAGAGTAACTTGAGCCAGGGAAGTGTCTAGCTGTGCTCCTATATATAAGATACGCTGTGACGGTGATAAGACAGATTTTCCAAAATTCACCGTTATGCCTAGTGAAGAGCAAAGACTGATGGTGTAATCCCTGGCTTGCAGAAGACGATACTCGGTGGCGGCGGATAGGAGCCAGTCGTCTAGATAAGGAAACACCCGGAATCCCTTTCGTCTCAAGTGAGATGCTACTACTGCCATGCATTTGGTGAGCACCCTGGGGGCTGAGGTGAGACCAAAGGGCAAAGCGCGAAACTGGAAATGACTGGCTCCCAGCCGGAAGCGCAGGTGATCTCTGGACGCCCTGGCCATCTTGATATGGTAGTATGCATCTTTGAGATCTATAGAGCACATCCAGTCACCCTTCTGCAGAAAAGGGAGGATTGACTGAAGCGTGACCATCCAGAACTTTTCCTTTTTCACAAAGGTATTTAACTTGCTGAGGTCTAAAACTGGCCTCCAGTCCCCTGTTTTCTTTGGAACTAAAAAGAACCTTGAGTAAGTTCCGTATCCTATTTGGTCTGCCGGGACTGGTTGGATGACTATGTTTTCGAGCAACCTTCCTATCTCTATGGTTGCCTGGTCTCGCAGACTGGGTGGAACGTCTGGGAGTTTTTTGGAGTTGGGTGGCATTTTTATAAAGGGAATGTTGTAGCCTCTGGTAACTATGATTTTTACCCAGGAATCTGATGGAAGATTTAGCCAGGCCTCTGAGTATAAAGCCAAGCAACCCCCGACTGCCTCCAGAGTAGGACAGCCGGGCCTGCACTCAGGAGTGCTGGAAGGGCTTTGCAGAGAAAGTCTCTCTGTCGCCCTGATTTTGCGGACCCCCTCTGCCGGCTGGGCGGCGTCTTCCGTTTCTTCCCCCTCCTCTGCCTCTGGAAGGGGTGTCACTTTGGGTGTGCTGAAAAGATCCCTGAGTCTTTCAGAACCACATTTTTTCCTCCTCGTTGCCCTTTAGGGTAGGGTCTAGATGGGATGGAAAAATGGACCCCTACGGCAGACAGGGTCTTCCCTTCTTGTTCACACCTCGTGAGAGTCTCCTTTACTTTGGGCCCAAACAAGGATGTACCATCAAAGGGGGCATTGGCAAAGGAAGACTTAAAGGCTTCCGCAAAGGAGCATAAGCGCAACCAGGATTGCCTTCTCAGGGCGATCGCTGAAGCTGCCGCTCTACTCGACCCTTCGGTTGCATATGAAATCAGCCTCATGGACGAATTGACTATGGAATTTAGGGTGTTAAGTTGCGCTGTCACTTTCTCGGCGACAGCAGCATCTGTGTGTCCCTGGAGAGTATCTCCCAGTTCCTTAATGAGATCTCTCTGTAGACGCGTGAAATGCGTAAGGTAGTTGAGCGATCGGATGGAAAAAGTCGCCGAACTAAATATGCGCTTCCCATATCTGTCCATTGTCCTAGAATCCTTATTAGGAGGATGGACAGAGGAAGATGATTCAGACATCTCTTTCTTAGTGGCCGCCACCACCATAGTATCTACGGGAACTCCTTTTGTAAGATAAGATTTATCCTGGGGGGCCGTCATGTATTTATTTGGTTTACGAGGGACTGGTTCCACTGTATCAGGTGTTTCCCAAGCCCTCCGAGCTATTAGATCCATGAGATCGTCAAAGGGTGGAGTCACCCAGGAGGTAGAAGGTTGATTCCCAAATGCCTTCAGTAAGACTGATTCATCCACAGAAGGGGTAAGGGTTTGCCAGTCCCCCCTTTGTTTCAGGATTTCCAAAATGTCTGCAAATGAGACATCCTCAGAGGTGGGCCGTGGGGACCCTTCTGTTTCATCTAAATCGGTATCAGATGTGAGAGATTCCTGAGGGGAATCTATGTGCCTCCTCTTGCACAGTCGTTTCCTCGGAACATCCTCAGCTTGAGCTTCTGGGGATGCATCTGAAGAACCAGAGTCACCCTGTGGGGACTTCTGAGGCATTGGGTCTCGACGCTTGGTAGGAACCAAAGGCACAGAAGCAGAACGCGGACCTTTTGGGGAAGGGGACGAAGATACTGATGAAGTATGTGTCTGATCAGACAAGACCTTCCTCATGATGTCGAAGGCACCGGTGCCCCGACCCGAAGATCCGACCCAATCCGAAGAAGGAAGTCGTTTCTCAGGAATCGGAACCATGGGCTCCAACACCGAGGATGGATCCGAACTGATCTGAGCTGAGGCACCGAGGGGAAGAGTCGGAACCGATATCTCGGTTCGACTATCCCCCCCGGAACCCAGAAAGATCTTCGGCTCCGAGATTCTCCGGCTGGTTCCGAAGGAGTCGAGGTCAATGGAGCCGATAGCACTACTGGAGGCTTCGGCACTGAGGGCTCTACAATCATCGGTTCTTCGACTCCTAACTCCGATGACTCAACGGGTCTCAGAGGAGGAAGTGTTGAGGGAACTGGAATAGCTTCGAGTTTCGAAACCAACTGGGACGAAACCTCGATTAATTTGGACAAAGCCGAGTTCTCCATAAGCTTCTGTACCACTCGGTCCACATCGGAGTCGGAAAGGGGCCTCGAAGAACGGGTCGAAGGGATCGAAGCCATCACCGAGCGAAGGATAGCAGATGGTGGTACCTCTGATACCGGCTCCAAGACCTGAGCCTCGTGCAGAGATAAACTCTCGACACCCAGCACCGAAGTCATAGGAGCCGGTGTCCGTATCTGAAAAGAGGTGCTCGGAGCCGATGACTTGGGCTCCGACACTCTTGAAGACTTAAACCCCTTCGAAGACTTAGAAACCTGTTCAGCCTTGTCCAGGGCCTCCTGAAACTCGGGTTTAAGCAACCCTCTGTCAACCAACTTCCTGCGTCTTTCCAGCATGACCCTCCCACTAAAGGAATGACAAATGGAACAGTCTTCTTGCAAGTGGAGAGGGCCAAGACAGTAGACGCAGGATGAGTGGTTGTCAGTAATGGACATCTTCTGTCCGCACTGACACCTTTTGAAACCAGATTTGGTCTTTTCTGACATTTTTAAACAAAGGGAAAAATCCAAGAAAAAAACACAGCACTCTTAAGAAAAAATCCCTATATAATACAATTTAAATGTAATATATATAAAATGTAAAACACACACAGCACACTATGATATATATATATATATATATATATATATATATATATATATATATATATATATATATATATATGTATATATATATAAAATAGAAAAAGGAAAAAAGTTAAAGGCAAAAAACTTATATATATATATATTTTTTTTTAAATACTGTCAATCCTGACAGAAAAAGCCCGAAGGCCTTCACTAAGAATTTTAAAGTAACTAAACTAACTAAACTAGTCTAAACAACAACTATATTATAATACTTATTAAACACTATAAAGAATGAGTATAAATCTGTATAAAGAGAAGTATATAATAAGAAAAATAGAAAAAATTTTACTGGCCCGAGCCTCTCAATGCGATCTGCTGCTAGCGGCAAACTAGATCTGAGGGTTAGCACCTGAGAATCATGGGATATTACTGTGCCTCGAGCTTTTTCGAAGATGCGGAGCTAGTGATGCGGCCGACTCGGAGCCGAGGATCGGCACCGAACCCGTGTGTAAGAACAAATGGCGAGATTGAACAATTTCACATTAATCAGTTTCACAAAATTAGAAGCAGTGAGTACTTTTCACTAATGACAACTAAATCACAAATATTTATATTATGACCTATGGTACAGCAATAGACAGAGATACCAAAAAAATGTAAACAAGAAGGGATGAACCCCCTCTACTCTTTCAGAGAATCACCACAGGAAAGGATACATTAACTAACTGCACCTTAGTTAATGTTATAAGATATCTGTGGGACACTTTCCCAATTCCCAGCATAATCCTTCCTTCCAAAGTATCTTCATCCAAAACATTAAAGCTCTATCTCTAATCTTTCCCCCTGGCTAAAATATTAGAAAAAATTGCTATATAAGCAAATGCGTAAACACATCAACAGCTATGGTCAACTATCAGACAAACAATGTTGTTGTTGTTGTTTGTCTTTCGGCTTTTCGCCACAGCGGAACTCTGGTCCGCTAATGATTGGCAGTAGATTTTCACGAACGCTGAGGTGCCAGCTCGACGTTCAACCTTCAACAAAGGCACGCCCATTTACGCATGTCTTTCGA
This sequence comes from Protopterus annectens, assembly GCF_019279795.1. Taxonomy (NCBI): domain Eukaryota; kingdom Metazoa; phylum Chordata; order Ceratodontiformes; family Protopteridae; genus Protopterus; species Protopterus annectens. Next base: position 414,430,289 of record NC_056741.1, read on the forward strand.
ATACCCACCCAACCGCAGGGAGGACATGCAAACTCCACAAAGAAGGCACTCCCCTCACTCCAGCCGAGAACTGAACGGGAGAACCTCTTGCTGTGAGGCAACAACGCTACCGCTGCACTACCGCGGATGTCCTATAACTATCAGACAAACAATATGGATTGAGAAATGCATTTAGAATTATAACAGTCCTTCTTTCAGTTGCTAATTACATTTACAGTAACGTTAATGAAGAGCTTGTCTCATTAGGAATATTTGTTAACAAGAGTGGACCTTTGAAACTGTTAACAGCAGACTACTCATCACTAAAGTAAAAAAAAATATATAACTTTGGTGAAAATATTGTCAAGTGGTTTCAAAGCTAAGACCTAAAATAATAGAAAAAAATCACATACAGCACTGATCCCGGAACTCGATTTTATTAAAAACCAACTAAATAAAAAGACTAAGCGCTTTCACCATTACATCCAATATGGCTTCATCAGAGTCTGAAGGATACTAACACTCTGGCTCTTTTATAAGCAGTGGTAATTAATCAGCCAATCAATACTTCAAACAGCAACCAGTCATAAAAAGCATACCACTCATAGTAGAAAAATAAATAGGTCAATGTGCATAAAATGAATAAGTCAATATTAAAAGTATGTATGTGCATCTTTGCTTAAAACAGAACAAACATGTTCATAGAACCTTTTAAGTCAACTGTAACTGTCAACTATCTTCACCAGGTACCCTTGTCACTGGAGTACATCAAGTTTCAGTTTTGGGTTCACTACTCTTCTCTCTATTCATAAATAATCTTCCAGAAGCTCTCCATCAATTAAATGTCACACGGCAAGTGGACGATATACTCCTTCTGCATGGTAGTCAAAGCAACTCAGACCTCCAAAATCAACTTCATCACTCCTTCTCAGAGCTTTGTTTATAGGCAGAATTCAACAAACTGCTGATAAAGCACAAACAAAATTTATTTTGTGCTTTACTATCTCATTTACCTGACATTAGCATTACAGACAAACAAAACAATATTTTCCTTTATGCTTCTGAATATAAATACCTCCCGCGGTTGAGTGGCCTTCGAAAGACAGATGTGAATGGGCATGCCTCGTTGAAGGTTGGGCATCAGGCTGGCAACTTGGCACCATAAACATCTACTGCCAATCATTAGCGGACCGGAGTTCCGCTGTGGCGACCCCTAACCGGGAAAAGCCGAAAAGACAAAAAACTTCTGAATACAAATACCTGGGTCTCACACTTCCTCCTTCTTATTTCTTTACCATGTACATGGATAACATAGTAAATAACTTACTCCCAACTTAAACTTTGCTCTAAAATCTCACATCTCCTCTTTCCTGCATTGCCCTTACTAAAAATGTCCTCCTCCCCAAACTTGATTGCAGACTTACTTTACTGTTACAGATATCTGAAGACACAATATGTTGACTTGCTCTATTAGCAGGCTTATTTTTATCAGTGGAACCTCCTCATGAGATTAAGATGGCTGCCACTAGCAGAAAAATCAGCCTTCCTTCATAGCACCCTTATGTACAAAATATTAAAATAGGGCTACTGTCATCCTCTGAAAAAACTGCCTATTAGGAAATAAAGCTACATATTAATACTTTATCTCTCTTAGCTATCACCCATTCAAAACATTGATTGGCAAGCATACATTCTCTAAACTTGGCCCACTTTTGTGGAACAATCTCCCTCCAGAAATAAAGTGCCAGGACTCACTCCAGGGGTTCAAGATAGCTGTTGTGGACCACTTTCCTAATGATAGTACCTGTAAATGTTTTAAAGACAATATCTAGAATGGTCCTATTCCTTAAAATTCTCATGATATTGGGAATCATTTAGAAATACCTTCTTCCTACCTCTATTGTCAGTGTCCCATCAAAACTCTGCATATTGCACTTGTAAATATTTTATATAAATGTTGTAGTGTTATATGCATAGCCAGCCGGTGGTGTAAACCTTAGCTCTAGATGATTGTCACTGTTGAAGTGACACCCCAACCCCATGTGCAAAAATGATAAAATGGGTTGTAGATGGATGGATGATGGATATGCAATATTAACTTTTAATTTACCCTCTTTCAGCTGCTGATTGTACAAAACTTTCTGTCTCATGTATCCACCATGATTACCTAGTTTCATGAAAACACTAAGAGACTGGAACACAGACTTGATGTAATACATTTTACTGGAACAAAATAGGTTTTGCAATTACTCCAATTTTTGGTCCAACAAAAGTTTTTACATCACATTTGTGTTCCAGCATCTTTGTGTTTTCTGCCAGTAAACCAACATGCCATTTCTTTAATTTTTTCCTACTTTCATGAAATAGCTTTTTGTTGTTTTCAAATTGTAATGAATGTTACACCATGGCAAGAATGTCACTCGATGGCTAGAAATACTGTGCATCACATTTTATATTTGTTAAGAAAGTTATGCTTTATCAAGGCAGTTGTCATTGTCCACCTGAAACACTGTGCACTACATATATATAAAGTGTAGATAGCTTCTAACAGTTTTATTTATATTACTCTATACAGTTCACTGTCTTTAGTATGATTTTGCAAAGCTTTAACTATTTCAAGACAATTTTTGTACTTTTACATTTGTGCCCAAGTCATGGCTGAAAAGGGTCTTTCACCCAGTCCACCCACCCTGTTATCAAACAGTAAAGTAAAATAAATTGCAAATAATTAATATCTGATAGGAGATGAAGTGGGTATAATACATGTGGTTCTTCTTACATAGCTTGTGCACTGACTCTAAAATGGCAGCATATTTTTTTTTAATTTTGCTCTTGTATTTGAGACACTATTGCACAGTTAATTCAGAAAGTCTAATTCAACCAGTGGTATGCATTTGAAAAATATTTTATATTCTGTCATGGAAATCCCAGATAAAGCAGCTCTTGTCTCCAACTTCATCTTAAGTGTAACTGCTGCTTCTTCTGGAGTGATCAAAATGATTCTCTCCTTCATTTGTGTTGCACAGCCCCTATTTCATGAAGCCATAGTTTCTATTTGCCATGTTTTTCTATTTTATTTAAACCTACTTCAATTTTTACAGCCTCTATTTTCTAAACATATTGTGATTTGTGTGTGTCATCTTGTATTCTGTGTCCACCATTGACTTGACTTCTGTTCTGTTATGCTTCCCTTTTACATTTGTTAGAGAAAATGTATTTCTCATGATTATTTTTCACAAAATGCATATTAACTTACAGTTTCTTCACAAACGAATTGTTTAATATTCATATTAAAAATGATATGTAGTATAGATGCATAGTTATGCAAACCACAGATATTTATTGTAGTTTGAAGTGTTTTATAACTGCGTTCTAGTATTAAGCTGCAAAGTATGTTAACAGATGACTGAAGGAAAAGAAAGTGCTGAAGGGGTTAAGGGATGTTACTATGGTTTACACAGTCTGGTTCTGGAATGTCCAAGAATTACATAATGTGAAAGAGATTTTGTTTTATGTGACCTCGGACCTTCCCAGGCTGGGATGTGTAGTTACAAGGAATGTTGGGGAGATAAAATATTACTGGTACTGAAATTTAAAAAGGTCGAAAAACAAGAGTGGTTACCAGGCCAGGTGGCTTGCATTTTTCTAAAAAATTACTGTTACTAAAAACATGCTTGTTAAGTGTTCACATGCAGCACTAAGCAAGAAGCACAAGGGTCTACAGAGACCCTGTTTGCTAATGTCTGAATTCTGCATGCATTTACTGATAAAAAAAGAATATAAAACCTTACGAATTTGCTGTTTGGTGAGACTGATTTGGAAATATTGTGGATGCAGTCTCCCAGTGCTGACATATGGTGGATTTAAATAAAGAGGAAATGTTTTGTACATCCTGAACAGTTATTCTTGAGTCAAGACTAAAAGGTAATCAATATTATTTATGTATATTTCCACTACACTTTACAACACATTCTAGCAGCATGGTATATTTTATGGCATTCTAATCAGTTATTTCCAACCTTATGTTACAATCTGCCATACCTAAACACAATTTCTTCTTCGGAATATTTGCAGATAATTTGATAAAAATACATTAAATCTAGCAGTGCTATATTCTGCAATGCCTGCTGCTTTTCTTTTTCTCTTATCCAGTCTCAGTCTGTTTTTAATACATACAGCATATTTCACTGGATTTTGGATATTGCAGAATTTGACCATTGATAACGTCCCTTCTTTTTTCTGGGTGTTTTTCCCCCTGACCTTCAGGGATCCCCCTATCAGACCTCAGCTCATTTATTCCCAAGCAGTGGGAATCCCCACATCTGGAAAGACAAGAATTCTCTGGAAGGGCAATCATTCAGTCAGGCATCAGGAAATTAGTGTTCTCACTAGCATCCCAGCAATAAACGCATTTGTATAAGTCCTTATGGCCTGTCTGCATCACTGAAGGGACTCCCAGTGCCCTCCCCTGTGAGACCACACCCCTGTGCACTTGCTAATGGCAGCTGACATTAAGTAGTGGCTTAGCAAACTGAAAATCTGCCCCAGTGATGCCTACTGAAATGCCATCCTTTCATAAAGGGATTGTAGCTGTATGCATCTTGGTCTTTCTCACCCACACCCCAGGATGAACATGCCCATTATCCCCTATCACGGCCATCAAGGGCCTGAGATACTATTTGAACTCTGGTAGTCTGGGTTGTAGTCAGGCCCTTGTCCCTCTATGCTATAAGTGTTGACTATTAATAAATTCCCTTTTGATAAGCACATACTGTTTGCAATAAATGTGCTTTCACTTTAGTCTACTTAGTATGAAATGTAGTATACATTGATTCTTGATATGTATAAATGTACCATATATAGCTTGTTGTAATAGCTGATCATTAATAAGATCCATTGGTAAAGAACACTTTTTTCTAAAACATATACTAAGGAATCTGGGTGACACTGCAGAGACCTCTGCCATGCAGAAATGCTACTCTGACCATGCCATACGTAGGACAGAATACACCTAAGACAGGTGGAGAACCATAGTTTACATGCTTGCTGTCACTGAAGATTATGAAGACTTAATACAAAATCAGGTGAGGAGTAAGTATTGTAAAGTGTTCTGAAATCCAGCCAAGAATGTTGCAGCATCTGACCATTAATGTTTGTGCAGATATTTGTTTATTGTTGTGCAACATCGCCATCTAGTGAGAGTAAGTGAGACAAGAAACAGAAGTGTCCGTGTAACTCTTGCACTGCGTGTGAACTAAAATACTGCATACAAATATATATATATATATATATATATATATATATATATACATATATATATATATATATATATATATATATATATATATATATATATATATATCTGATGACAGAAATGTCAAATAAACGAAGCATTGAAAAACATACACACATAATTATCCAAAATCACACCGTATTCCCTATTAAAGACAATCTTATGTGCTCTAAAGCAATGCTGTCTTATAGTAAGTTCACAAAATAAATAATTCTCAAAGTATTTTTGCTATACACAATCACTTTTTAGACTCTTTTACTTAATAGTTTGTTTACGAATGCACATGCTCTACTAGGTTGGTCAATATGAGTTTTTGCTTACCTGATGCAACATAATGTAGTCTTTACACTGTTTTAACCAAATGTAGTGAAAGCGTTCAAAAAGTCACTATTAATCCAAAAGAAAGCTGTAGGTATGAAGTGAAGTAAAAAAACAAACTGGTTGTACCAAATATTTATTTCCACACGCTGTCACAAAAATTATTAACGCTTTAAAAACAACCACGCGTTTTCGTCCCCATGAACTAGGACTTCATCAGATGAATAACAGAATCCCTTCATCTATATTTACAAGTTTAAAACTAATAATCCAATAATATTCCAATATTACATTTCAAACAATCAAATCAGCATTCTAGTGGACTCATAAATATTCATTTACATATAGTCTATTAAATTCAATGTATTCCTTATCAAAAATTAAAACTTGTCAATAAATAAATTAAGTGTGTAAATAATTCATAAAAGCATTTAAATTTTAAAATAAATTTTATATAACATACTTTAAGCAGAAAGAGTACTATGTTTAATGCAGACCTTTGTACTATTTAAAACTCATAGGGAACAGTGCCATCTATTGTCTTAAAAAATTATTACCTTAGTATTTTTTTCCTTTTTATATTTTAGCAGCCCTTATTTTAAGCAGTGGTAATATGGAAAGATGGTCATTCAACCCTGGAAATTTACCTGCTTCCAGAGTTACTTGCCACCATAATTCTTTATATTCGATTTTCTCTTCCCATGTACCACCCCTAATGTCATGTTTAATTTGATCCAATACTGAAAAATGAAATTTGTACCCTTCACATATTTTGGAGTGTTTAAATAATGCATTTGTATCCTTTCCTTTTGAAATGTCATAAATGTGTTCGTATATTCTCCTTTTCAGGGTTCTCTCTGTTTTCCCTACATAAAACGAACCACATTTTTGACATATAGCAAGATATACTATTCCCTTAGTGTCACAATTATAATACCCTTTACTTTGTATCCATCTGTTTCTACTTTCCAAAAAAATCTCTCCTTTATTCGAAATGTATTCACACTGACTGCACCTACCACATTTAAAGGTGCCTATTTTCTTTCCACCTTCCATAAAGAAATTCATTTGGTTACCACTATTATTTTCTAAAATATTTCTTATACTGCTGGAATTTTTATAAACCACTTTTGGTAGTGACTTGGGTATGTCTTCCAGATCAGTAAGGGCAATAAACCTTCCCCACTCCTTTTGAAAAGTTCCTTTTATAGTGTAGTTAGTTGCATTATATTCCAAAACCAAAGCCTGTTGATATATACCTGGGTTTTCTGTCTCTTTGTTCACCATTTCATAATCTTCCTTCTCATTATTATTCGTAATCCCCTTAATAGGTTTGAATCTATTTTTTCTACCACTTACAACTTCGGACTTAATTTTCTTAATAAATTCATTGGGATACCCCCTATCCAGAAACATTTGTTCAAGTAATTCACATTCCACAGAAAAGTAATTCTCCAAGCTAGTCATTCTACACCCTCTTACAAATTGTCCCTTCACTATATTTCTTTTACAGTGTAGTGGATGTGCACTGTTATAGTGAAGGAAGGAGTTGCAAAAAGTATCTTTCCTGTGTATCCTAGTTTCTAATTCACTATTTACTTTATAAATTTCTAAATCCAAATATTGAAGAATATTGTAAGATTTTTTGTACGTAAACTTAAGAAAATTAGTAGTGTTACTTATGTATATCATAAATTCTTCGAATTTTTCACTACTCTCTGTCCAAAAAATAACTATGTCATCCAAAAATCTGTGATATAAAGACCAGCAAGACTTAAATTTAGAATGTAGAACAAAGGTTTCTTCCCATTTTGCTAAAATAATATTTGCAAAGGTAGGGGCACAAGCTGCTTACTGGCTGGATACTCCTTGAATTTGTTTGAAAAATTCACCATTAAAAATTAAGAAGTTGTTCTTCAAAACTATATCCATGAGTGCTGTACTCACTACCTTTTCATTGTGTGACATAGTTTTGTCTTGAAAAATAACTTCCTCAAACATTTTCATACCTGTTTCGTACGGTATACAGGAGAACAAGTCAATTATGTCTATTGTAACAAATAACAAGTTGTCAGAATAAAACTCAGATTTAATTTTTCTTAGCAAATCCCACGAATCTCTAAGGATGACCTTATTCTGGACCCAAATGTGTTTAGTTTTTGTGTCCACATATTTAGCTAGTGGTAACGTTTTAGATCCATCAGCGGATACTATAGGCCTTAAAGGCGGGTCTTCAGCATTTTTGTGAATCTTGGGAATTCCGAAAATACTAGGAATTTTTGGTTTCTCAACTTTCAAGTATGTATACATTTTTCCATCAATCAACCCTTCCTGTAACATATCTTGTATTACTATATCAATTTTATGGTATGCCAGGTTTATTTCATTCCTAGAGACACAGGTGTATTTAATTTCATCTCTTAAAATTTGATTCATTTTTCCTTCGTAATGTATAGAATCCATTATAACTATCCCCCCACCCTTATCGGGTTTCATAATTCTCACTCTAGGATTAGATTTTAATTCTTCCAAAATTGTCTTTTCATCCATGCTCAAGTTAGTTTTATATTTGATTTTTCTTTGCACATCTCTGATTTCCTTTTCTAGGATCAGTTCAAAATTTTTTAATTGTGGATGTAATGGGGGGTTATAAATGGATTTGTGCATTAAACCTTAGTTATTTTGAATTGTTCTATTTATGTTATTCTTAGAATATAATATTTCCAAATTTGTTTTCCTAAGAAACAACTTAATGTCTAGTAGAGTTTTTGTTAAATCCCCTTTAATATAGGGAATGTATTTAAAGCCCTTAGCCAGGAGACTAAAATGATCCTTAGTTAATGAAATGTTACTAAAATTGTAAATAGAAAAACCACCATACATGTTATTAAAACCTTCGACAACTATGTCCTGGGTAGGGGCTATTCCACTAGGGTTGGGGGTATATAAATCTAATATCTCCCCCCCCCCTCGAAAATTTCCTTTCCAATTGTCCTGTTTGTGATAAAAACTATCCTCTCTAACTAATGGCAGAAATTCTTGGTTATATTCATAATTTTTCCACCCTTCAAACTCTTGGTCAATAGGGCTATTACCTTTCTCCCTTTTATTATATCCGTAAAAACTCCTATTGGCATGAGGTGGCTTTAATTAGTATTGTTCTCGTATTCCTGTATGTCCCTCTTCAATTTGTTCATTTTTCTATCAATTAAGTCCTTACATTTAATGTCAATGTCCATTCTAACTTTATAATACTTATCTTTTTCTTCCTTTATACTAAAAATTAAATCATCCTTGATGAACTTATCAAGTTCATCTATTTCCTTCTGTAGTATCTCCTGTACTCTAACATTCTCCTTAATTATTAACTTTAAAATTTCCAGTCCACAATTATTAAAGACTTCCATATATATATATATATATATATATATATATATATATATATATATATATATATCTGATGACAGAAATGTCAAGTAAACGAAGCATTAAAAAACATACACACATAATTATCCAAAATCACACCGTATTCCCTATTAAAGACAATCTTATGTGCTCTAAAGCAATGCTGTCTTATAGTAAGTTCACAAAATAAATAATTCTCAAAGTATTTTTGCTATACACAATCACTTTTTAGACTCTTTTACTTAATAGTTTGTTCACGAATGCACATGCTCTACTAGGTTGGTCAATATGAGTTTTTGCTTACCTGATGCAACATAATGTAGTCTTTACACTGTTTTACTTACTTCTACTTCTTTCTTTCTTTTGTTTACCTTTTGCTTACACGAACGTGGGCTAGTTGAGTAACCCTTTGCAGCCATGACCTGGCTGTACACATAATACAACAGAGAGTACACATATAATATAAAACACTGAACAAGCATAGAAAGAAATGCATAATTAGGAATAAGCAAATCTCAGTATACAAAGTCTAAGTACTACTACACTGGCAATAAACAAGAGTTATCAACAAGCACAAGTACACTGGCAAGAAACAACAGTTTTGTACAATTATACAATGACTGCTCATTACCATTCAAAAACGAGCATGTTGATTGGACAACTCAACCTGCATGCCCATTGTAAATTGAGCAATATACCAATAGAAAAACATCCAGCCTCTGAAATATCATTGAGTGGCTAAACTTTCAAATGGTATATGCTGAGGGACAGAGCAAAATATGAGAAAAATCAAGTATGTTCTGCAAAATTAAAGAATCAGAAACATACCTGATTTTCCTTGTATTTCTGCACTGTCCCTCACAAGATCTCAGTAGTTAAAAAATAGAAAACACAGCAATGGAGATTCTCTGTCTTCTCCATTGCTTCTCCTGCACTGTGCAAGTGTGGGAATTTAAGTCTCATACACATGCGCAGTACATAAGTAAACAAGGGAGAATGCAGAGGAAAACTAGAATGCCATTATACAAGGACATTATTTAAGAAAGGTAAGCAATTACTTTCTTTAATAATGTTGTGATCAAACCACACCAACCGTGGGTAAATCCTGAAATACCCAAACACAGTCGTAGATTATTGATAAATATACAATAAAAAAATACATCTGATAACATTTACAGTAACATGCAAAGATTCAGTTACAAAGATATTAGTATGCCCCATATTGTTATATTGAATTGTTAAACAGCATACATCTAAATTTTACCTCAGAGTTATTGGCAAAGCAAATTATAAACTAGAAAAAAAAATCTCAGATTAGGAACACTTTTATAACTTGGTTCTATTAAATGAGAACTTTTGAAAATAATTTCTAATTTTAGAAGTGATGGAGTAAAAGCCTAAGAACAAATTAGGGGCAATCATCCAAAATTGGAACAGTTGTGAGGTATGTTAACTGGTATTAATCACGGTCATGGTAGCAGGTGTACTAGGCTGCTTTATGAAGATGGTCTTTGGGAGTATATTTAAAAGCCTCAAGTGTATCTTGAGATTTTACTTCTGTGAGGAAGTAGTTCCAAATGGCAAGATCTAGTCTATACAATGCTCTTTCCCCAGAACCAGTTTGCAGCATGGACAGGCATGGGAAAGACTGTCATTTTGTGAGCTTTTCAAGGTTGTTTTGTTGCCTATATATGAGTGATTTTTTTTTTGGGGGGGGGGGGGCAATAGTTTTAAGATATTTAAAAATAAAGTGCTGAGAAGAAACCTGGCCCTATCTGTTACTGATAGTGACTTAGTGTCATTAAATCAATTGTGGTAATGTACAAGAGGGTCTGGTAGAGGACAAATATATTTTATGTCCATTGTCACATACAGAGATGGTTCTTGCACACCTGAGCTGGCCTCATTATTGTTTTTTATGTTTGCTGTTTGTGCTCATAATTACTTAATTCTACTAAACACATGAAGAAAGGAGTGTGTTTCACTGTTGCTTTAATTCCTACATAGTCCTACACATTGGCATGTCCAACCATCATGAGTGTATATATATATCAGTTCTGTTCCTATACATGCAACAAATGCCACCATTAATGTGCAGCTATTTCGTTAGACGGCTTCCTAAGTATTCTAGCTGTCACTGTTTAAATCCATACTTGCTTTTTTCTTGTCATCTTTAAAGAAAATTTAACACTGACTATGTATAATTATTCCAAGCTGAACAAATATTTATGCCACCTGCCATAGCTTTAAGCACGTTTTTTTTACCAGTATAGTCTTATAGCATAGGCAATTTCCAGTACTCAGACTATTATTTCACTTTGTTATTGCTTTATGTACATAATATGTCTTGTTTCATACAAACAAGAAAAATTAACCATGGATGATCCAAAGAAAGTTACATTTTTATTGTTACTACTCTAATAACATTAAGCGTGTTCATCCCATAAAAGAGAGACTTCATCAGAATAATTAAGTCCTGACTCCCAACACAGAGGCAATATATACAACTTAGATACAAATTGTTTCATTCAAACTGATATCCTTAAAAGTGATTGTGTAACAAAGCATACAGACTACATAAAAGCATTACAACTTTGTATTTTCTATTTCATACCTGTTTAAACATTTTAGACACCAGATACTTAACAGGAAGCATCATTTTACTTCACTTGCAGTGCAGGAGATTTACATGGTCACATCTCTTTCTTGTTTCATTTCATCTCACTAGATGGCACTGTTGCGGAATAATTACTAAAAAATTTAACTGACAACATTGCAGTCAACCACATCTGTAAAATATTAAAAACTTAAAGAGATATATGCCTGACTCAAGTGTAAGAAAGTGAAGAAACAATAGAGATTTCTAACACAATGTAACCACAAAGGTATAGATAGGCAGTTTATTCATTATTAAAGGAAAGAAGAGAGATAAAAAACAACTTGGAGCTGAATAGTTTATCTCCAAAACACTTATAAGAAGCATGAAAGTCTTACATCCCTCTATGTATTAGAAAACAGTGTTCATTTACCACAGGATCTTATGAATGATCAACTATTACAACAACTTATATATGGTGAATTTTTACATATCAAGAATCCTTCTAGTGATGATCAGTTGCACTTTGCTAAAGGTTTTATTCTACAGTGTGGTCGTGCCCTGATCTTGGGGGTTACAAGCCAGAACCCAGAGTTGGGGCTGGGGTAGACCTGCAAACTGCATCTCTTTTCCAAAAAGCAAATCAGTTAGT